>NW_027139695.1:0-114533 GCF_035084215.1 Heptranchias perlo | reverse complement strand
TGGGGAGGCCGTTCGGCCCCTCGAGTCTGTTACTATAGGAACAGGGGGAGGCCGTTCGGCCCCTCGAGTCTGTTACTATAGGAACAGGGGGAGGCCGTTCGGCCCCTCGAGTCTGTTACTATAGAAACAGGGGGAGGCCGTTCGGTCCCTCGAGTCTGTTACTATAGGAACAGGAGGAGGCCGTTCGGCCCCTCGAGTCTGTTACTATAGGAACAGGGGGAGGCCGTTCGATCCCTCGAGTCTGTTACTATAGGAACAGGGGGAGGCCGTTCGGCCCCTCGAGTCTGTTACTATAGGAACAGGGGGAGGCCGTTCGGTCCCTCGAGTCTGTTACTATAGGAACAGGGGGAGGCCGTTCGGCCCCTCGAGTCTGTTACTATAGGAACAGGAGGAGGCCGTTCGGCCCCTCGAGTCTGTTACTATAGGAACAGGGGGAGGCCGTTCGATCCCTCGAGTCTGTTACTATAGGAACAGGGGGAGGCCGTTCGATCCCTCGAGTCTGTTACTATAGGAACAGGGGGAGGCCGTTCGGTCCCTCGAGTCTGTTACTATAGGAACAGGGGGAGGCGTTCGGCCCCTCGAGTCTGTTACTATAGAAACAGGAGGAGGCCGTTCGGCCCCTCGAGTCTGTTACTATAGGAACAGGAGGAGGCCGTTCGGCCCCTTGAGTCTGTTACTATAGGAACAGGGGGAGGCCGTTCGGCCCCTGGAGTCTGTTACTATAGGAACAGGGGGAGGCCGTTCGGCCCCTCGAGTCTGTTACTATAGAAACAGGAGGAGGCCGTTCGGCCCCTCGAGTCTGTTACTATAGGAACATGATGTGGAGATGCCGGTGATGGACTGGGGTGGACAAATGTAAGGAATCTTACAACACCAGGTTATAGTCCAACAAATTTATTTTAAAATCACAAGCTTTCGGAGATTATCTCCTTCGTCAGATGATTGAATGAAAAGGTTCTCAAATCGCATATCTTATATGATGTTGGGACAGCATCACACCAATCAAAAGGTGTCGTTGTTATTCAAACAGGCCAGTCACGGAGAACAGAACGTCCCAGTACACTCGATATACATTGTGTCTTTTACACAGGCAAGCAGAAAGAAACTTAAAATGGCAGAGAGAGAGAGAGAATTTTAAAAAACATATAAATTTTTTCCCCCCTTTTTGCTGGTGGGGTAACGTGTAGCGTGACATGAACCCAAGATCCCGGTTGAGGCCGTCCTCATGGGTGCGGAACTTGGCTATCAATTTCTGCTCGACGATTTTGCGTTGTCGTGTGTCTCGAAGGCCGCCTTGGAGAACGCTTACCCGAAGGTCGGTGGATGAATGTCCTTGACTGCTAAAGTGTTCCCCGACTGGGAGGGAACCCTCCTGTTTGGCGATTGTTGCGCGGTGTCCGTTCATCCGTTGTCGCAGCGTCTGCATGGTCTCGCCAATGTACCATAGGAACAGGGGAGGCCGTTCGGCCCCTCGAGTCTGTTACTATAGGAACAGGAGGAGGCCGTTCGGCCCCTCGAGTCTGTTACTATAGGAACAGGGGGAGGCCGTTCGGCCCCTCGAGTCTGTTACTATAGGAACTGGGGGAGGCCGTTCGGCCCCTCGAGTCTGTTACTATAGGAACAGGGGGAGGCCGTTCGGTCCCTCGAGTCTGATACTATAGTAACAGGGGGAGGCCGTTCGGCCCCTCGAGTCTGTTACTATAGGAACAGGAGGAGGCCGTTCGGCCCCTCGAGTCTGTTACTATAGGAACAGGGGGAGGCCGTTCGGCCCCTCGAGTCTGTTACTATAGGAACAGGGGAGGCCGTTCGGCCCCTCAGGTCTGTTACTATAGGAACAGGGGGAGGCCGTTCGGCCCCTCGAGTCTGTTACTATAGGAACAGGGGGAGGCCGTTCGGCCCCTCGAGTCTGTTACTATAGAAACAGGGGGAGGCCGTTCGGCCCCTCGAGTCTGATACTATAGTAACAGGGGGAGGCCGTTCGGCCCCTCGAGTCTGTTACTATAGGAACAGGGGGAGGCCGTTCGGCCCCTCGAGTCTGTTACTATAGAAACAGGGGGAGGCCGTTCGGCCCCTCGAGTCTGATACTTTTGGAACAGGGTGAGGCCGTTCGGCCCCTCGAGTCTGTTACTATAGGAACAGGGGGAGGCCGTTCGGCCCCTCGAGTCTGTTGCTATAGAAACAGGAGGAGGCCGTTCGGTCCGCCGAGTCTGTTACTATAGAAACAGGAGGAGGCCGTTCGGCCCCTCGAGTCTGTTACTATAGGAACAGGGGGAGGCCGTTCGGCCCCTCGAGTCTGTTACTATAGGAACAGGAGGAGGCCGTTCGGCCCCTCGAGTCTGTTACTATAGGAACAGGAGGAGGCCGTTCGGCCCCTCGAGTCTGTTACTATAGGAACAGGGGGAGGCCGTTCGGTCCCTCGAGTCTGTTACTATAGGAACAGGAGGAGGCCGTTCGGCCCCTCGAGTCTGTTACTATAGGAACAGGGGGAGGCCGTTCGGCCCCTCGAGTCTGTTACTATAGGAACAGGGGGAGGCCGTTCGGCCCCTCAGGTCTGTTACTATAGGAACAGGGGGAGGCCGTTCGGCCCCTCGAGTCTGTTACTATAGGAACAGGGGGAGGCCGTTCGGCCCCTCGAGTCTGTTACTATAGAAACAGGGGGAGGCCGTTCGGCCCCTCGAGTCTGATACTATAGTAACAGGGGGAGGCCGTTCGGCCCCTCGAGTCTGTTACTATAGGAACAGGGGGAGGCCGTTCGGCCCCTCGAGTCTGTTACTATAGAAACAGGGGGAGGCCGTTCGGCCCCTCGAGTCTGATACTTTTGGAACAGGGTGAGGCCGTTCGGCCCCTCGAGTCTGTTACTATAGGAACGGGGGAGGCCGTTCGGCCCCTCGAGTCTGTTGCTATAGAAACAGGAGGAGGCCGTTCGGTCCGCCGAGTCTGTTACTATAGAAACAGGAGGAGGCCGTTCGGTCCCTCGAGTCTGTTGCTATAGAAACAGGAGGAGGCCGTTCGGTCCCTCGAGTCTGATACTGCAGGAAGAGGTGGAGGCCGTTCGGCCCCTCGAGTCTGTTGCAAGAGAAACAGGAGGAGGCCGTTCGGTCCCTCGAGTCTGTTACTATAGGAACAGGAGGAGGCCGTTCGGCCCCTCGATTCTGTTACTATAGTAACAGGGGGAGGCCGTTCGGCCCCTTGAGTCTGTTACTATAGAAACAGGGGGAGGCCGTTCGGCCCCTCGAGTCTGATACTATAGGAACAGGGGGAGGCCGTTCGGCCCCTCGAGTCTGTTACTATAGAAACAGGAGGAGGCCAAACAGCTCCTCGAGTCTGATACTATAGGAACAGGAGGAGGCCGTTCGGCCCCTCGAGTCTGTTACTGTAGGAACAGGAGGAGGCCGTTCGGTCCCTCGAGTCTGATACTATAGTAACAGGGGGAGGCCGTTCGGCCCCTCGAGTCTGATACTATAGTAACAGGGGGAGGCCGTTCGGCCCCTCGAGTCTGTTACTATAGGAACAGGAGGAGGCCGTTCGGCCCCTCGAGTCTGATACTATAGGAACAGGGGGAGGCCGTTCGGCCCCTCGAGTCTGTTACTATAGAAACAGGGGGAGGCCGTTCGGTCCCTCGAGTCTGTTACTATAGGAACAGGGGAAGGCCGTTCGGCCCCTCGAGTCTGGTACTATAGGAACAGGAGGAGGCCGTTCGGTCCCTCGAGTCTGTTACGATATGAACAGGGGGAGGCCGTTCGGCCCCTCCAGTCTGTTACCATAGAAACAGGGAGAGGCCGTTCAGCCCCTCGAGACTGTTACTATAGGAACTGGAGGAGGCCATTCGGCCCCTCGAGTCTGATACTATAGGAACAGGGAGAGGCCGTTCGGCCCCTCGAGTCTGTTACTATAGAAACAGGAGGAGGCCGTTCGGCCCCTCGAGTCTGTTACAAGAGGAACAGGAACAGGCCGTTCGGCCCCTCGAGTCTGTTACTATAGAAACAGGAGGACGCCGTTCGGTCCCCCGAGTCTGTTACAATAGGAACAGGAGGAGGCCGTTCGGCCCCTCGAGTCTGTTACTATAGGAACAGGGGGAGGCCGTTCGGCCCCTCGAGTCTGTTACTATAGGAACAGGGGGAGGCCGTTCGGCCCCTCGAGTCTGTTACTATAGGAACAGGAGGAGGCCGTTCGGCCCCTCGAGTCTGATACTATAGGAACAGGGGGAGGCCGTTCGGCCCCTCGAGTCTGTTACTATAGAAACAGGGGGAGGCCGTTCGGTCCCTCGAGTCTGTTACTATTGGAACAGGGGGAGGCCGTTCGGCCCCTCGAGTCTGTTACTATAGGAACAGGAGGAGGCCGTTCGGTCCCTCGAGTCTGTGACTATAGGAACAGGGGGAGGCCGTTCGGCCCCTCCAGTCTGTTACCATAGGAACAGGGGGAGGCCGTTTGGCCCCTCGAGTCTGTTACTATAGGAACAGGGGGAGGCCGTTCGGCCCCTCGAGTCTGTTACTATAGGAACAGGAGGAGGCCGTTCGGCCCCTCGAGTCTGATACTATAGGAACAGGGGGAGGCCGTTCGGCCCCTCGAGTCTGATACTATAGTAACAGGGGGAGGCCGTTCGGCCCCTCGAGTCTGTTACTATAGGAACAGGGGGAGGCCGTTCGGCCCCTCGAGTCTGTTACTATAGAAACAGGGGGAGGCCGTTCGGCCCCTCGAGTCTGATACTTTTGGAACAGGGTGAGGCCGTTCGGCCCCTCGAGTCTGTTACTATAGGAACAGGGGGAGGCCGTTCGGCCCCTCGAGTCTGTTGCTATAGAAACAGGAGGAGGCCGTTCGGTCCGCCGAGTCTGTTACTATAGAAACAGGAGGAGGCCGTTCGGTCCGCCGAGTCTGTTACTATAGGAACAGGAGGAGGCCGTTCGGCCCCTCGAGTCTGTTACTATAGGAACAGGGGGAGGCCGTTCGGCCCCTCGAGTCTGTTGCTATAGAAACAGGAGGAGGCCGTTCGGTCCCTCGAGTCTGATACTGCAGGAAGAGGTGGAGGCCGTTCGGCCCCTCGAGTCTGTTACTATAGGAACAGGAGGAGGCCGTTCGGCCCCTCGAGTCTGATACTATAGGAACAGGGGGAGGCCGTTCGGCCCCTCGAGTCTGTTACTATAGAAACAGGGGGAGGCCGTTCGGTCCCTCGAGTCTGTTACTATTGGAACAGGGGGAGGCCGTTCGGCCCCTCGAGTCTGTTACTATAGGAACAGGAGGAGGCCGTTCGGTCCCTCGAGTCTGTTACTATAGGAACAGGGGGAGGCCGTTCGGCCCCTCCAGTCTGTTACCATAGAAACAGGGGGAGGCCGTTCGGCCCCTCGAGTCTGATACTATAGGAACAGGGGGAGGCCGTTCGGCCCCTCGAGTCTGTTACTATAGAAACAGGAGGAGGCCGTTCGGCCCCTCGAGTCTGTTACTATAGGAACAGTTGGAGGCCGTTCGGCCCATCGAGTCTGTTACTACAGGAACAGGAGGAGGCCGTTCGGCCCCTCGAGTCTGTTCCAAAAGGAACAGGGGGAGGCCGTTCGGCCCCTCCAGTCTGTTACTATAGGAACAGGGGGAGGCCGTTCGGCCCCTCGAGTCTGTTACTATAGGAACAGGGGGAGGCCGTTCGGCCCCTCGAGTTTGATACTATAGGAACAGGGGGAGGCCGTTCGGCCCCTCGAGTCTGTTAATATAGGAACAGGGGGAGGCCGTTCGGCCCCTCGAGTCTGTTACTATAGAAACAGGGGGAGGCCGTTCGGCCCCTCGAGTCTGTTACTATAGAAAAAGGGGGAGGCCGTTCGGCCCCTCGAGTCTGTTACTATAGAAACAGGGGGAGGCCGTTCGGCCCCTCGAGTCTGATACTATAGGAACAGGGGGAAGCCGTTCGGCCCCTCGAGTCTGATACTATAGGAACAGGGTGAGGCCGTTCGGCCCCTCGAGTCTGTTACTATAGAAACAGGAGGAGGCCGTTCGGTCCTTCGAGTCTGTTGCTATGGGATCAGGGGGAGGCCGTTCGGCCCCTCGAGTCTGATACTATAGGAACAGGTGGAGGCCGTTCGGCCCCTCGTGTCTGTTACTATAGGAACAGGAGGAGGCCGTTCGGCCCCTCGAGTCTGATACTATAGGAACAGGGGGAGGCCGTTCGGCCCCTCGAGTCTGTTACTATAGAAACAGGGGGAGGCCGTTCGGCCCCTCGAGTCTGTTACTATAGGAACAGGAGGAGGCCGTTCGGCCCCTCGAGTCTGATACTATAGGAACAGGGGGAGGCCGTTCGGCCCCTCGAGTCTGTTACTATAGAAACAGGGGGAGGCCGTTCGGTCCCTCGAGTCTGTTACTATAGGAACAGGGGAAGGCCGTTCGGCCCCTCGAGTCTGGTACTATAGGAACAGGAGGAGGCCGTTCGGTCCCTCGAGTCTGTTACGATATGAACAGGGGGAGGCCGTTCGGCCCCTCCAGTCTGTTACCATAGAAACAGGGAGAGGCCGTTCAGCCCCTCGAGACTGTTACTATAGGAACTGGAGGAGGCCATTCGGCCCCTCGAGTCTGATACTATAGGAACAGGGAGAGGCCGTTCGGCCCCTCGAGTCTGTTACTATAGAAACAGGAGGAGGCCGTTCGGCCCCTCGAGTCTGTTACAAGAGGAACAGGAACAGGCCGTTCGGCCCCTCGAGTCTGTTACTATAGAAACAGGAGGACGCCGTTCGGTCCCCCGAGTCTGTTACAATAGGAACAGGAGGAGGCCGTTCGGCCCCTCGAGTCTGTTACTATAGGAACAGGGGGAGGCCGTTCGGCCCCTCGAGTCTGTTACTATAGGAACAGGGGGAGGCCGTTCGGCCCCTCGAGTCTGTTACTATAGGAACAGGAGGAGGCCGTTCGGCCCCTCGAGTCTGATACTATAGGAACAGGGGGAGGCCGTTCGGCCCCTCGAGTCTGTTACTATAGAAACAGGGGGAGGCCGTTCGGTCCCTCGAGTCTGTTACTATTGGAACAGGGGGAGGCCGTTCGGCCCCTCGAGTCTGTTACTATAGGAACAGGAGGAGGCCGTTCGGTCCCTCGAGTCTGTGACTATAGGAACAGGGGGAGGCCGTTCGGCCCCTCCAGTCTGTTACCATAGGAACAAGGGGAGGCCGTTTGGCCCCTCGAGTCTGTTACTATAGGAACAGGGGGAGGCCGTTCGGCCCCTCGAGTCTGTTACTATAGGAACAGGAGGAGGCCGTTCGGCCCCTCGAGTCTGATACTATAGGAACAGGGGGAGGCCGTTCGGCCCCTCGAGTCTGATACTATAGTAACAGGGGGAGGCCGTTCGGCCCCTCGAGTCTGTTACTATAGGAACAGGGGGAGGCCGTTCGGCCCCTCGAGTCTGTTACTATAGAAACAGGGGGAGGCCGTTCGGCCCCTCGAGTCTGATACTTTTGGAACAGGGTGAGGCCGTTCGGCCCCTCGAGTCTGTTACTATAGGAACAGGGGGAGGCCGTTCGGCCCCTCGAGTCTGTTGCTATAGAAACAGGAGGAGGCCGTTCGGTCCGCCGAGTCTGTTACTATAGAAACAGGAGGAGGCCGTTCGGTCCGCCGAGTCTGTTACTATAGGAACAGGAGGAGGCCGTTCGGCCCCTCGAGTCTGTTACTATAGGAACAGGGGGAGGCCGTTCGGCCCCTCGAGTCTGTTGCTATAGAAACAGGAGGAGGCCGTTCGGTCCCTCGAGTCTGATACTGCAGGAAGAGGTGGAGGCCGTTCGGCCCCTCGAGTCTGTTACTATAGGAACAGGAGGAGGCCGTTCGGCCCCTCGAGTCTGATACTATAGGAACAGGGGGAGGCCGTTCGGCCCCTCGAGTCTGTTACTATAGAAACAGGGGGAGGCCGTTCGGTCCCTCGAGTCTGTTACTATTGGAACAGGGGGAGGCCGTTCGGCCCCTCGAGTCTGTTACTATAGGAACAGGAGGAGGCCGTTCGGTCCCTCGAGTCTGTTACTATAGGAACAGGGGGAGGCCGTTCGGCCCCTCCAGTCTGTTACCATAGAAACAGGGGGAGGCCGTTCGGCCCCTCGAGTCTGATACTATAGGAACAGGGGGAGGCCGTTCGGCCCCTCGAGTCTGTTACTATAGAAACAGGAGGAGGCCGTTCGGCCCCTCGAGTCTGTTACTATAGGAACAGTTGGAGGCCGTTCGGCCCATCGAGTCTGTTACTACAGGAACAGGAGGAGGCCGTTCGGCCCCTCGAGTCTGTTCCTA
Source organism: Heptranchias perlo (assembly GCF_035084215.1). Taxonomy (NCBI): domain Eukaryota; kingdom Metazoa; phylum Chordata; class Chondrichthyes; order Hexanchiformes; family Hexanchidae; genus Heptranchias; species Heptranchias perlo. The sequence goes on along the minus strand of NW_027139695.1, from coordinate 106,298 downwards.
TAGGAACAGGGGGAGGCCGTTCGGCCCCTCCAGTCTGTTACTATAGGAACAGGGGGAGGCCGTTCGGCCCCTCGAGTCTGTTACTATAGGAACAGGGGGAGGCCGTTCGGCCCCTCGAGTTTGATACTATAGGAACAGGGGGAGGCCGTTCGGCCCCTCGAGTCTGTTAATATAGGAACAGGGGGAGGCCGTTCGGCCCCTCGAGTCTGTTACTATAGAAACAGGGGGAGGCCGTTCGGCCCCTCGAGTCTGTTACTATAGAAAAAGGGGGAGGCCGTTCGGCCCCTCGAGTCTGTTACTATAGAAACAGGGGGAGGCCGTTCGGCCCCTCGAGTCTGATACTATAGGAACAGGGGGAAGCCGTTCGGCCCCTCGAGTCTGATACTATAGGAACAGGGTGAGGCCGTTCGGCCCCTCGAGTCTGTTACTATAGAAACAGGAGGAGGCCGTTCGGTCCTTCGAGTCTGTTGCTATGGGATCAGGGGGAGGCCGTTCGGCCCCTCGAGTCTGATACTATAGGAACAGGTGGAGGCCGTTCGGCCCCTCGTGTCTGTTACTATAGGAACAGGAGGAGGCCGTTCGGCCCCTCGAGTCTGATACTATAGGAACAGGGGGAGGCCGTTCGGCCCCTCGAGTCTGTTACTATAGAAACAGGGGGAGGCCGTTCGGCCCCTCGAGTCTGTTACGATAGAAACAGGGGGAGGCCGTTCGGCCCCTCGAGTCTGTTACGATAGAAACAGGGGGAGGCCGTTCGGCCCCTCGAGTCTGTTACTATTGGAACAGGAGGAGGCCGTTCGGTCCCTCGAGTCTGTTACTATAGGAACAGGGGGAGGCCGTTCGGTCCCTCGAGTCTGTTACTATAGGAACAGGAGGAGGCCGTTCGGCCCCTCGAGTCTGTTACTATAGGAACAGGGGGAGGCCGTTCGGCCCCTCGAGTCTGTTACTATAGGAACAGGGGGAGGCCGTTCGGCCCCTCAGGTCTGTTACTATAGGAACAGGGGGAGGCCGTTCGGCCCCTCGAGTCTGTTACTATAGGAACAGGGGGAGGCCGTTCGGCCCCTCGTGTCTGTTACTATAGAAACAGGGGGAGGCCGTTCGGCCCCTCGAGTCTGATACTATAGTAACAGGGGGAGGCCGTTCGGCCCCTCGAGTCTGTTACTATAGGAACAGGGGGAGGCCGTTCGGCCCCTCGAGTCTGTTACTATAGAAACAGGGGGAGGCCGTTCGGCCCCTCGAGTCTGATACTTTTGGAACAGGGTGAGGCCGTTCGGCCCCTCGAGTCTGTTACTATAGGAACAGGGGGAGGCCGTTCGGCCCCTCGAGTCTGTTGCTATAGAAACAGGAGGAGGCCGTTCGGTCCGCCGAGTCTGTTACTATAGAAACAGGAGGAGGCCGTTCGGTCCGCCGAGTCTGTTACTATAGGAACAGGAGGAGGCCGTTCGGCCCCTCGAGTCTGTTACTATAGGAACAGGGGGAGGCCGTTCGGCCCCTCGAGTCTGTTGCTATAGAAACAGGAGGAGGCCGTTCGGTCCCTCGAGTCTGATACTGCAGGAAGAGGTGGAGGCCGTTCGGCCCCTCGAGTCTGTTGCTATAGAAACAGGAGGAGGCCGTTCGGTCCCTCGAGTCTGTTACTATAGGAACAGGAGGAGGCCGTTCGGCCCCTCGATTCTGTTACTATAGTAACAGGGGGAGGCCGTTCGGCCCCTTGAGTCTGTTACTATAGAAACAGGGGGAGGCCGTTCGGCCCCTCGAGTCTGATACTATAGGAACAGGGGGAGGCCGTTCGGCCCCTCGAGTCTGTTACTATAGAAACAGGAGGAGGCCAAACAGCTCCTCGAGTCTGATACTATAGGAACAGGAGGAGGCCGTTCGGCCCCTCGAGTCTGTTACTGTAGGAACAGGAGGAGGCCGTTCGGTCCCTCGAGTCTGATACTATAGTAACAGGGGGAGGCCGTTCGGCCCCTCGAGTCTGATACTATAGTAACAGGGGGAGGCCGTTCGGCCCCTCGAGTCTGTTACTATAGGAACAGGAGGAGGCCGTTCGGCCCCTCGAGTCTGATACTATAGGAACAGGGGGAGGCCGTTCGGCCCCTCGAGTCTGTTACTATAGAAACAGGGGGAGGCCGTTCGGTCCCTCGAGTCTGTTACTATAGGAACAGGGGAAGGCCGTTCGGCCCCTCCAGTCTGTTACCATAGAAACAGGGAGAGGCCGTTCAGCCCCTCGAGTCTGTTACTATAGGAACTGGAGGAGGCCATTCGGCCCCTCGAGTCTGATACTATAGGAACAGGGAGAGGCCGTTCGGCCCCTCGAGTCTGTTACTATAGAAACAGGAGGAGGCCGTTCGGCCCCTCGAGTCTGTTACAAGAGGAACAGGAACAGGCCGTTCGGCCCCTCGAGTCTGTTACTATAGAAACAGGAGGACGCCGTTCGGTCCCCCGAGTCTGTTACAATAGGAACAGGAGGAGGCCGTTCGGCCCCTCGAGTCTGTTACTATAGGAACAGGGGGAGGCCGTTCGGCCCCTCGAGTCTGTTACTATAGGAACAGGGGGAGGCCGTTCGGCCCCTCGAGTCTGTTACTATAGGAACAGGAGGAGGCCGTTCGGCCCCTCGAGTCTGATACTATAGGAACAGGGGGAGGCCGTTCGGCCCCTCGAGTCTGTTACTATAGAAACAGGGGGAGGCCGTTCGGTCCCTCGAGTCTGTTACTATTGGAACAGGGGGAGGCCGTTCGGCCCCTCGAGTCTGTTACTATAGGAACAGGAGGAGGCCGTTCGGTCCCTCGAGTCTGTTACTATAGGAACAGGGGGAGGCCGTTCGGCCCCTCCAGTCTGTTACCATAGGAACAGGGGGAGGCCGTTCGGCCCCTCGAGTCTGTTACTATAGGAACAGGGGGAGGCCGTTCGGCCCCTCGAGTCTGTTACTATAGGAACAGGAGGAGGCCGTTCGGCCCCTCGAGTCTGATACTATAGGAACAGGGGGAGGCCGTTCGGCCCCTCGAGTCTGATACTATAGTAACAGGGGGAGGCCGTTCGGCCCCTCGAGTCTGTTACTATAGGAACAGGGGGAGGCCGTTCGGCCCCTCGAGTCTGTTACTATAGAAACAGGGGGAGGCCGTTCGGCCCCTCGAGTCTGATACTTTTGGAACAGGGTGAGGCCGTTCGGCCCCTCGAGTCTGTTACTATAGGAACAGGGGGAGGCCGTTCGGCCCCTCGAGTCTGTTGCTATAGAAACAGGAGGAGGCCGTTCGGTCCGCCGAGTCTGTTACTATAGAAACAGGAGGAGGCCGTTCGGTCCGCCGAGTCTGTTACCATAGGAACAGGAGGAGGCCGTTCGGCCCCTCGAGTCTGTTACTATAGGAACAGGGGGAGGCCGTTCGGCCCCTCGAGTCTGTTGCTATAGAAACAGGAGGAGGCCGTTCGGTCCCTCGAGTCTGATACTGCAGGAAGAGGTGGAGGCCGTTCGGCCCCTCGAGTCTGTTACTATAGGAACAGGAGGAGGCCGTTCGGCCCCTCGAGTCTGATACTATAGGAACAGGGGGAGGCCGTTCGGCCCCTCGAGTCTGTTACTATAGAAACAGGGGGAGGCCGTTCGGTCCCTCGAGTCTGTTACTATTGGAACAGGGGGAGGCCGTTCGGCCCCTCGAGTCTGTTACTATAGGAACAGGAGGAGGCCGTTCGGCCCCTCGAGTCTGTTAATATAGGAACAGGGGGAGGCCGTTCGGCCCCTCGAGTCTGTTACTATAGAAACAGGGGGAGGCCGTTCGGCCCCTCGAGTCTGTTACTATAGAAAAAGGGGGAGGCCGTTCGGCCCCTCGAGTCTGTTACTATAGAAACAGGGGGAGGCCGTTCGGCCCCTCGAGTCTGATACTATAGGAACAGGGGGAAGCCGTTCGGCCCCTCGAGTCTGATACTATAGGAACAGGGTGAGGCCGTTCGGCCCCTCGAGTCTGTTACTATAGAAACAGGAGGAGGCCGTTCGGTCCTTCGAGTCTGTTACTATGGGATCAGGGGGAGGCCGTTCGGCCCCTCGAGTCTGATACTATAGGAACAGGTGGAGGCCGTTCGGCCCCTCGTGTCTGTTACTATAGGAACAGGAGGAGGCCGTTCGGCCCCTCGAGTCTGATACTATAGGAACAGGGGGAGGCCGTTCGGCCCCTCGAGTCTGTTGCTATAGAAACAGGGGGAGGCCGTTCGGCCCCTCGAGTCTGTTACGATAGAAACAGGGGGAGGCCGTTCGGCCCCTCGAGTCTGTTACGATAGAAACAGGGGGAGGCCGTTCGGCCCCTCGAGTCTGTTACTATTGGAACAGGAGGAGGCCGTTCGGTCCCTCGAGTCTGTTACCATAGGAACAGGGGGAGGCCGTTCGGCCCCTCGAGTCTGTTACTATAGGAACAGGAGGAGGCCGTTCGGCCCCTCGAGTCTGTTACTATAGGAACAGGGGGAGGCCGTTCGGCCCCTCGAGTCTGATACTATAAGAACAGGGGGAGGCCGTTCGGCCCCTCGAGTCTGTTACTATAGAAACAGGAGGAGGCCGTTCGGCCCCTCGAGTCTGTTACTATAGGAACAGTTGGAGGCCGTTCGGCCCATCGAGTCTGTTACTACAGGAACAGGAGGAGGCCGTTCGGCCCCTCGAGTCTGTTACTATAGAAACAGGGGGAGGCCGTTCGGCCCCTCGAGTCTGTTACTATAGAAACAGGGGGAGGCCGTTCGGCCCCTCGAGTCTGATACTATAGGAACAGGGGGAAGCCGTTCGGCCCCTCGAGTCTGATACTATAGGAACAGGGTGAGGCCGTTCGGCCCCTCGAGTCTGTTACTATAGAAACAGGAGGAGGCCGTTCGGTCCCTCGAGTCTGTTACTATGGGATCAGGGGGAGGCCGTTCGGCCCCTCGAGTCTGATACTATAGGAACAGGTGGAGGCCGTTCGGTCCCTCGATTCTGTTACTATAGGAACAGGGGGAGGCCGTTCGGTCCCTCGATTCTGTTACTATAGGAACAGGGGGAGGCCGTTCGGCCCCTTGAGTCTGTTACTATAGAAACAGGGGGAGGCCGTTCGGCCCCTCGAGTCTGTTACTATAGAAACAGGAGGAGGCCGTTCGGCCCCTCGAGTCTGATACTATAGGAACAGGAGGAGGCCGTTCGGCCCCTCGAGTCTGTTACTGTAGGAACAGGAGGAGGCCGTTCGGTCCCTCGAGTCTGATACTATAGTAACAGGGGGAGGCCGTTCGGCCCCTCGAGTCTGATACTATAGGAACAGGGGGAGGCCGTTCGGCCCCTCGAGTCTGTTACTATAGAAACAGGAGGAGGCCGTTCGGTCCGCCGAGTCTGTTACTATAGGAACAGGGGGAGGCCGTTCGGCCCCTCGAGTCTGTTACCATAGGAACAGGGGGAGGCCGTTCGGCCCCTCGAGTCTGTTACTATCGGAACAGGAGGAGGCTGTTCGGCCCCTCGAGTCTGATACTATAGGAACAGGGGGAGGCCGTTCGGCCCCTCGAGTCTGTTACTATAGAAACAGGGGGAGGCCGTTCGGTCCCTCGAGTCTGTTACTATAGGAACAGGGGGAGGCCGTTCGGCCCCTCGAGTCTGTTACTATAGGAACAGGGGGAGGCCGTTCGGTCCCTCGAGTCTGTTACTATAGGAACAGGGGGAGGCCGTTCGGTCCCTCGAGTCTGTTACTATAGGAACAGGGGGAGGCCGTTCGGCCCCTCCAGTCTGTTACCATAGAAACAGGGGGAGGCCGTTCGGCCCCTCGAGTCTGTTACAATAGGAACAGGAGGAGGCCGTTCGGCCCCTCGAGTCTGTTACTATAGGAACAGGAGGAGGCCGTTCGGCCCCTCGAGTCTGTAACTATAGGAACAGGGGGAGGCCGTTCGGCCCCTCGAGTCTGTTACTAGAGGAACAGGAGGAGGCCGTTCGGCCCCTCGAGTCTGATACTATAGGAACAGGGGGAGGCCGTTCGGCCCCTCGAGTCTGTTACTATAGGAACATGGGGAGGCCGTTCGGCCCCTCGAGTCTGTTACTATTGGAACAGTTGGAGGCCGTTCAGCCCATCGAGTCTGTTACTATAGGAACAGGGGGAGGCCGTTCGGCCCCTCGAGCCTGTTACTATAGTAACAGGGGGATGCCGTTCGGCCCCTTGAGTCTGTTACTATAGGAACAGGTGGAGGCCGTTCGGTCCCTCGAGTCTGTTACTATAGGAACAGGGGGAGGCCGTTCGGTCCATCGAGTCTGTTACTATAGGAGCAGGTGGAGGCCGTTCGGCCCCTCGAGTCTGTTACTATAGGAACAGGGGGAGTCCGTTCGGCCCCTCGAGTCTGTTACTATAGGAACAGGTGGTGGCCGTTCGGCCCCTCGAGTCTGTTACTATAGGAACAGGAGGAGGCCGTTCGGCCCCTCGAGTCTGTTACTATAGGAACAGGGGGAGGCCGTTCGGCCCCTCGAGTCTGATACTATAAGAACAGGGGGAGGCCGTTCGGCCCCTCGAGTCTGTTACTATAGAAACAGGAGGAGGCCGTTCGGCCCCTCGAGTCTGTTACTATAGGAACAGTTGGAGGCCGTTCGGCCCATCGAGTCTGTTACTACAGGAACAGGAGGAGGCCGTTCGGCCCCTCGAGTCTGTTACTATAGAAACAGGGGGAGGCCGTTCGGCCCCTCGAGTCTGTTACTATAGAAACAGGGGGAGGCCGTTCGGCCCCTCGAGTCTGATACTATAGGAACAGGGGGAAGCCGTTCGGCCCCTCGAGTCTGATACTATAGGAACAGGGTGAGGCCGTTCGGCCCCTCGAGTCTGTTACTATAGAAACAGGAGGAGGCCGTTCGGTCCCTCGAGTCTGTTACTATGGGATCAGGGGGAGGCCGTTCGGCCCCTCGAGTCTGATACTATAGGAACAGGTGGAGGCCGTTCGGTCCCTCGATTCTGTTACTATAGGAACAGGGGGAGGCCGTTCGGTCCCTCGATTCTGTTACTATAGGAACAGGGGGAGGCCGTTCGGCCCCTTGAGTCTGTTACTATAGAAACAGGGGGAGGCCGTTCGGCCCCTCGAGTCTGTTACTATAGAAACAGGAGGAGGCCGTTCGGCCCCTCGAGTCTGATACTATAGGAACAGGAGGAGGCCGTTCGGCCCCTCGAGTCTGTTACTGTAGGAACAGGAGGAGGCCGTTCGGTCCCTCGAGTCTGATACTATAGTAACAGGGGGAGGCCGTTCGGCCCCTCGAGTCTGATACTATAGGAACAGGGGGAGGCCGTTCGGCCCCTCGAGTCTGTTACTATAGAAACAGGAGGAGGCCGTTCGGTCCGCCGAGTCTGTTACTATAGGAACAGGGGGAGGCCGTTCGGCCCCTCGAGTCTGTTACCATAGGAACAGGGGGAGGCCGTTCGGCCCCTCGAGTCTGTTACTATCGGAACAGGAGGAGGCTGTTCGGCCCCTCGAGTCTGATACTATAGGAACAGGGGGAGGCCGTTCGGCCCCTCGAGTCTGTTACTATAGAAACAGGGGGAGGCCGTTCGGTCCCTCGAGTCTGTTACTATAGGAACAGGGGGAGGCCGTTCGGCCCCTCGAGTCTGTTACTATAGGAACAGGGGGAGGCCGTTCGGTCCCTCGAGTCTGTTACTATAGGAACAGGGGGAGGCCGTTCGGTCCCTCGAGTCTGTTACTATAGGAACAGGGGGAGGCCGTTCGGCCCCTCCAGTCTGTTACCATAGAAACAGGGGGAGGCCGTTCGGCCCCTCGAGTCTGTTACAATAGGAACAGGAGGAGGCCGTTCGGCCCCTCGAGTCTGTTACTATAGGAACAGGAGGAGGCCGTTCGGCCCCTCGAGTCTGTAACTATAGGAACAGGGGGAGGCCGTTCGGCCCCTCGAGTCTGTTACTAGAGGAACAGGAGGAGGCCGTTCGGCCCCTCGAGTCTGATACTATAGGAACAGGGGGAGGCCGTTCGGCCCCTCGAGTCTGTTACTATAGGAACATGGGGAGGCCGTTCGGCCCCTCGAGTCTGTTACTATTGGAACAGTTGGAGGCCGTTCAGCCCATCGAGTCTGTTACTATAGGAACAGGGGGAGGCCGTTCGGCCCCTCGAGCCTGTTACTATAGTAACAGGGGGATGCCGTTCGGCCCCTTGAGTCTGTTACTATAGGAACAGGTGGAGGCCGTTCGGTCCCTCGAGTCTGTTACTATAGGAACAGGGGGAGGCCGTTCGGTCCATCGAGTCTGTTACTATAGGAGCAGGTGGAGGCCGTTCGGCCCCTCGAGTCTGTTACTATAGGAACAGGGGGAGTCCGTTCGGCCCCTCGAGTCTGTTACTATAGGAACAGGTGGTGGCCGTTCGGCCCCTCGAGTCTGATACTATAGGAACAGGGGGAGGCCGTTCGGCCCCTCGAGTCTGTTACTAGAGGTACAGGAGGAGGCCGTTCGGCCCCTCGAGTCTGTTACTGTAGGAACAGGAGGAGGCCGTTCGGCCCCTCGAGTCTGTTACTGTAGGAACAGGAGGAGGCCGTTCGGCCCCTCGAGTCTTTTACTGTAGGAACAGGAGGAGGCCCTTCTGCCCCTCGAGTCTGTTACTATAGGAACAGGTGGTGGCCGTTCGGCCCCTCGAGTCTGATACTATAGGAACAGGGGGAGGCCGTTCGGCCCCTCGAGTCTGTTACTATAGGAACAGGGGGAGGCCGTTCGGCCCCTCGAGTCTGTTACTAGAGGTACAGGAGGAGGCCGTTCGGCCCCTCGAGTCTGTTACTGTAGGAACAGGAGGAGGCCCTTCTGCCCCTCGAGTCTGTTACTATAGGAACAGGAGGAGGCCGTTCAGCCCCTCGAGTCTGTTACGATAGGAACAGGTGGAGGCCGTTCGGCCCCTCGAGTCTGTTACTCTCGGAACAGGAGGAGGCCGTTCAGCCCCTCGAGTCTGTTACGATAGGAACAGGAGGAGGCCGTTCGGCCCCTCGAGTCTGTTACTATAGGAACAGGAGGAGGTCGTTCGGCCCCTCGAGTCTGTTACGATAGGTGCAGGAGGAGGCCGTTCGGCCCCTCGAGTCTGTTACTATAGGAGCAGGAGGAGACCGTTCGGCCCCTCGAGTCTGTTACTATCGGAACAGGAGGAGGCCTTTCGGCCCCTCGAGTCTGTTACTATTGGAACAGGAGGAGGCCGTTCGGCCCCTCGAGTCTGTGACTTTAGGAACAGGAGGAGGCCGTTCGGCCCCTCGAGTCTGTTACTATAGGAACAGGAGGAGGCCGTTCGGCCCCTCGAGTCTGTGACTATAGGAACAGGAGGAGGCCGTTCGGCCCCTCGAGTCTGTTACTTTAGGAACAGGAGGAGGCCGTTTGGCCCCTCGAGTCTGTTACTATAGGAACAGGGGGAGGCCATTCAGGCCCTCGAGTCTGTTACTATAGGAACAGGAGGAGGCCTTTCGTTCCCTCGAGTCTGTCACTATAGGAACAGGAGGAGGCCGTTAGGCCCCTCGAGTCTGTTACTATAGGAACAGGGGGAGGCCGTTCAGGCCCTCGAGTCGGTTACTATAGGAAAAGGAGGAGGCCGTTCGGCCCCTCGAGTCTGTTACTATCGGATCAGGGGGAGGCCGTTCAGGCCCTCGAGTCTGTTACTATAGGAACAGGAGGTTTCCTTTCGGCCCCTCGAGTCTGTTACTATAGGAACAGGAGGAGGCCGTTCGGCCCCTCCAGTCTGTTACCATAGAAACAGGGAGAGGCCGTTCAGCCCCTCGAGTCTGTTACTATAGGAACAGGAGGAGGCCGTTCGGCCCCTCGAGTCTGTTACTATAGGAACAGGAGGAGGCCGTTCGTCCCCTCGAGTCTGATACTATAGGAACAGGGGGAGGCTGTTCGGCCCCTCGAGTCTGTTACTATAGAAACAGGAGGAGGCCGTTCGGCCTCTCGAGTCTGTTACTATAGGAACAGGAGGAGGCAGTTCGGCCCCTCGAGTCTGTTACTATAGGAACAGTTGGAGGCCGTTCGGCCCATCGAGTCTGTTACTACAGGAACAGGAGGAGGCCGTTCGGCCCCTCGAGTCTGTTACTATAGAAACAGGAGGAGGCCGTTCGGCCCCTCGAGTCTGTTGCTATAGGAACAGGGGGAGGCCGTTCGGCCCCTCGAGTCTGTTACTATAGAAACGGGGAGGCCGTTCGGCCCCTCGAGTCTGATACTGCAGGAACAGGGGGAGGCCGTTCGGCACCTCGAGTCTGTTACTATAGAAACAGGAGGAGGCCGTTCGATCCCTCGAGTCTGTTACTATAGTTACAGGGGGAGGCCGTTCGGCCCCTCGAGTCTGATACTATAGGAACAGGTGGAGGCCGTTCGGCCCCTCGAGTCTGTTACTATAGGAACTGGAGGAGGCTATTCGGCCCCTCGAGTCTGATACTATAGGAACAGGGGGAGGCCGTTCGGCCCCTCGAGTCAGTTACTATAGAAACAGGAGGAGGCCGTTCGGCCCCTCGAGTCTGTTACAAGAGGAACAGGAACAGGCCGTTCGGCCCCTCGAGTCTGTTACAATAGGAACAGGGGGAGGCCGTTCGGCCCCTCCAGTCTGTTACCATAGAAACAGGGGGAGGCCGTTCGGCCCCTCGAGTCTGTTACTATAGGAACAGGAGGAGGCCGTTCGGCCCCTCGAGTCTGTTACTATAGGAACAGGAGGAGGCCGTTCGGCCCATCGAGTCTGATACTATAGGAACAGGGGGAGGCCGTTCGGCCCCTCGAGTCTGTTACTATAGAAACAGGAGGAGGCCGTTCGGCCCCTCGAGTCTGTTACTATAGGAACAGGAGGAGGCAGTTCGGCCCCTCGAGTCTGTTCCTATCGGAACAGGAGGAGGCCGTTCGGCCCCTCGAGTCTGTTACTATAGGAACAGGAGGAGGCCGTTCGGCCCCTCGAGTCTGTTACTATAGGAACAGGCGGAGGCCGTTCGGCCCCTCGAGTCTGTTACTATAGGAACAGGGGGAGGCCGTTCGGTCCCTCGAGTCTGATACTATAGTAACAGGGGGAGGCCGTTCGGCCCCTCGAGTCTGTTACTATAGGAACAGGAGGAGGCCGTTCGGCCCCTCGAGTCTGTTACTATAGGAACAGGGGGAGGCCGTTCGGCCCCTCGAGTCTGTTACTATAGGAACAGGGGGAGGCCGTTCGGCCCCTCAGGTCTGTTACTATAGGAACAGGGGGAGGCCGTTCGGCCCCTCGAGTCTGTTACTATAGGAACAGGGGGAGGCCGTTCGGCCCGTCGAGTCTGTTACTACAGAAACAGGGGGAGGCCGTTCGGCCCCTCGAGTCTGATACTATAGTAACAGGGGGAGGCCGTTCGGCCCCTCGAGTCTGTTACTATAGGAACAGGGGGAGGCCGTTCGGCCCCTCGAGTCTGTTACTATCGAAACAGGGGGAGGCCGTTCAGCCCCTCGAGTCTGATACTTTTGGAACAGGGTGAGGCCGTTCGGCCCCTCGAGTCTGTTACTATAGGAACAGGGGGAGGCCGTTCGGCCCCTCGAGTCTGTTGCTATAGAAACAGGAGGAGGCCGTTCGGTCCGCCGAGTCTGTTACTATAGAAACAGGAGGAGGCCGTTCGGTCCGCCGAGTCTGTTACTATAGGAACAGGAGGAGGCCGTTCGGCCCCTCGAGTCTGTTACTATAGGAACAGGGGGAGGCCGTTCGGCCCCTGGAGTCTGTTACTATAGAAACAGGAGGAGGCCGTTCGGCCCCTCGAGTCTGTTACTATAGGAACAGGGGGAGGCCGTTCGGCCCCTCGAGTCTGTTACTATAGAAACAGGAGGAGGCCGTTCGGCCCCTCGAGTCTGTTACTATAGGAACAGGAGGAGGCCGTTCGGCCCCTCGAGTCTGTTACTATAGGAACAGGGGGAGGCCGTTCGGCCCCTGGAGTCTGTTACTATAGGAACAGGAGGAGGCAGTTCGGCCCCTCGAGTCTGTTACTATCGGAACAGGAGGAGGCCGTTCGGCCCCTCGAGTCTGTTACTATAGGAACAGGGGGAGGCCGTTCGGCCCCTCGAGTCTGTTACTATAGGAACAGGAGGAGGCCGTTCGGCCCCTCGAGTCTGTTACTATAGGAACAGGGGGAGGCCGTTCGGCCCCTCGAGTCTGTTGCTATAGGAACAGGGGGAGGCCGTTCGGTCCCTCGAGTCTGATACAATAGTAACAGGGGGAGGCCGTTCGGCCCCTCGAGTCTGTTACTATAGGAACAGGAGGAGGCCGTTCGGCCCCTCGAGTCTGTTACTATAGGAACAGGGGGAGGCCGTTCGGCCCCTCGAGTCTGTTACTATAGGAACAGGGGGAGGCCGTTCGGCCCCTCAGGTCTGTTACTATAGGAACAGGGGGAGGCCGTTCGGCCCCTCGAGTCTGTTACTATAGGAACAGGGGGAGGCCGTTCGGCCCCTCGAGTCTGTTACTATAGAAACAGGGGGAGGCCGTTCGGCCCCTCGAGTCTGATACTATAGTAACAGGGGGAGGCCGTTCGGCCCCTCGAGTCTGTTACTATAGGAACAGGGGGAGGCCGTTCGGCCCCTCGAGTCTGTTACTATAGAAACAGGGGGAGGCCGTTCGGCCCCTCGAGTCTGATACTTTTGGAACAGGGTGAGGCCGTTCGGCCCCTCGAGTCTGTTACTATAGGAACAGGGGGAGGCCGTTCGGCCCCTCGAGTCTGTTGCTATAGAAACAGGAGGAGGCCGTTCGGTCCGCCGAGTCTGTTACTATAGAAACAGGAGGAGGCCGTTCGGTCCGCCGAGTCTGTTACTATAGGAACAGGAGGAGGCCGTTCGGCCCCTCGAGTCTGTTACTATAGGAACAGGGGGAGGCCGTTCGGCCCCTCGAGTCTGTTACTATAGAAACAGGAGGAGGCCGTTCGGTCCCTCGAGTCTGATACTGCAGGAAGAGGTGGAGGCCGTTCGGCCCCTCGAGTCTGTTGCTATAGAAACAGGAGGAGGCCGTTCGGTCCCTCGAGTCTGTTACTTTTGGAACAGGAGGAGGCCGTTCGGCCCCTCGATTCTGTTACTTTTGGAACAGGGGGAGGCCGTTCGGCCCCTTGAGTCTGTTACTATAGAAACAGGGGGAGGCCGTTCGGCCCCTCGAGTCTGATACTATAGGAACAGGGGGAGGCCGTTCGGCCCATCGAGTCTGTTACTACAGGAACAGGAGGAGGCCGTTCGGCCCCTCGAGTCTGTTACTATAGAAACAGGAGGAGGCCGTTCGGCCCCTCGAGTCTGTTGCTATAGGAACAGGGGGAGGCCGTTCGGCCCCTCGAGTCTGTTACTATAGAAACGGGGAGGCCGTTCGGCCCCTCGAGTCTGATACTTCAGGAACAGGGGGAGGCCGTTCGGCCCCTCGAGTCTGTTACTATAGAAACAGGAGGAGGCCGTTCGATCCCTCGAGTCTGTTACTATAGGAACAGGGGGAGGCCGTTCGGCCCCTCGAGTCTGATACTATAGGAACAGGTGGAGGCCGTTCGGCCCCTCGAGTCTGTTACTATAGGAACTGGAGGAGGCCATTCGGCCCCTCGAGTCTGATACTATAGGAACAGGGGGAGGCCGTTCGGCCCCTCGAGTCTGTTACTATAGAAACAGGAGGAGGCCGTTCGGTCCCCCGAGTCTGTTACTATAGAAACAGGAGGACGCCGTTCGGTCCCCCGAGTCTGTAACAATAGGAACAGGAGGAGGCCGTTCGGCCCCTCGAGTCTGTTACTACAGGAACAGGGGGAGGCCGTTCGGCCCCTCGAGTCTGTTACTATAGGAACAGGGGGAGGCCGTTCGGCCCCTCGAGTCTGTTACTATAGGAACAGGAGGAGGCCGTTCGGCCCCTCGAGTCTGATACTATAGGAACAGGGGGAGGCCGTTCGGCCCCTCGAGTCTGATACTATAGGAACAGGGGGAGGCCGTTCGGCCCCTCGAGTCTGATACTATAGGAACAGGGGGAGGCCGTTCGGCCCCTCGAGTCTGTTACTATAGAAACAGGGGGAGGCCGTTCGGTCCCTCGAGTCTGTTACTATTGGAACAGGGGGAGGCCGTTCGGCCCCTCGAGTCTGTTACTATAGGAACAGGAGGAGGCCGTTCGGTCCCTCGAGTCTGTTACTATAGGAACAGGGGGAGGCCGTTCGGCCCCTCCAGTCTGTTACCATAGAAACAGGGGGAGGCCGTTCGGCCCCTCGAGTCTGTTACTATAGGAACAGGAGGAGGCCGTTCGGCCCCTCGAGTCTGTTACTATAGGAACAGGAGGAGGCCGTTCGGCCCCTCGAGTCTGATACTATAGGAACAGGGGGAGGCCGTTCGGCCCCTCGAGTCTGTTACTATAGAAACAGGAGGAGGCCGTTCGGCCCCTCGAGTCTGTTACTATAGGAACAGTTGGAGGCCGTTCGGCCCATCGAGTCTGTTACTACAGGAACAGGAGGAGGCCGTTCGGCCCCTCGAGTCTGTTACTATAGGAACAGGGGGAGGCCGTTCGGCCCCTCCACTCTGTTACTATAGGAACAGGGGGAGGCCGTTCGGCCCCTCGAGCCTGTTACTATAGGAACAGGGGGAGGCCGTTCGGCCCCTCGAGTCTGATACTATAGGAACAGGGGGAGGCCGTTCGGCCCCTCCAGTCTGTTACCATAGAAACAGGGGGAGGCCGTTCGGCCCCTCGAGTCTGTTGCTATAGGAACAGGAGGAGGCCGTTCGGCCCCTCGAGTCTGTTACTTTTGGAACAGGAGGAGGCCGTTCGGCCCCTCGAGTCTGATACTATAAGAACAGGGGGAGGCCGTTCGGCCCCTCGAGTCTGTTACTATAGAAACAGGAGGAGGCCGTTCGGCCCCTCGAGTCTGTTACTATAGGAACAATTGGAGGCCGTTCGGCCCATCGAGTCTGTTACTACAGGAACAGGAGGAGGCCGTTCGGCCCCTCGAGTCTGTTACTATAGGAACAGGGGGAGGCCGTTCGGCCCCTCCAGTCTGTTACTATTGGAACAGGGGGAGGCCGTTCGGCACCTCGAGTCTGTTACTATAGGAACAGGGGGAGGCCGTTCGGCCCCTCGAGTCTGATACTATCGGAACAGGGGGAGGCCGTTCGGCCCCTCGAGTCTGTTAATATAGGAACAGGGGGAGGCCGTTCGGCCCCTCGAGTCTGTTACTATAGAAACAGGGGGAGGCCGTTCGGCCCCTCGAGTCTGTTACTATAGAAACAGGGGGAGGCCGTTCGGCCCCTCGAGTCTGTTACTATTCTAACAGGAGGAGGCCGTTCGGTCCCTCGAGTCTGATACTACAGGAACAGGGGGAGGCCGTTCGGCCCCTCGAGTCTGTTACTATAGGAAAAGGGGGAGGCCGTTCGGCCCCTCGAGTCTGTTACTATAGAAACAGGGGGAGGCCGTTCGGCCCCTCGAGTCTGTTACTATAGAAACAGGGGGAGGCCGTTCGGCCCCTCGAGTCTGATACTATAGGAACAGGGGGAAGCCGTTCGTCCCCTCGAGTCTGATACTATAGGAACAGGGTGAGGCCGTTCGGCCCCTCGAGTCTTTTACTATAGAAACAGGAGGAGGCCGTTCGGTCCCTCGAGTCTGTTACTATGGGATGAGGGGGAGGCCGTTCGGCCCCTCGAGTCTGATACTATAGGAACAGTTGGAGGCCGTTCGGCCCCTCGAGTCTGTTGCTATAGAAACAGGAGGAGGCCGTTCGGTCCCTCGAGTCTGATACTATAGGAACAGGAGGCGGCCGTTCGGCCCCTCGAGTCTGTTACTGTAGGAACAGGAGGAGGCCGTTCGGTCCCTCGAGTCTGATACTATAGTAACAGGGGGAGGCCGTTCGGCCCCTCGAGTCTGATACTATAGGAACAGGGGGAGGCCGTTCGGCCCCTCGAGTCTGTTACTATAGAAACAGGAGGAGGCCGTTCGGTCCGCCGAGTCTGTTACTATAGGAACAGGGGGAGGCCGTTCGGCCCCTCGAGTCTGTTACTATAGGAACAGGGGGAGGCCGTTCGGCCCCTCGAGTCTGTTACTATAGGAACAGGAGGAGGCCGTTCGGCCCCTCGAGTCTGATACTATAGGAACAGGGGGAGGCCGTTCGGCCCCTCGAGTCTGTTACTATAGAAACAGGGGGAGGCCGTTCGGTCCCTCGAGTCTGTTACTATAGGAACAGGGGGAGGCCGTTCGGCCCCTCGAGTCTGTTACTATAGGAACAGGGGGAGGCCGTTCGGTCCCTCGAGTCTGTTACTATAGGAACAGGGGGAGGCCGTTCGGCCCCTCCAGTCTGTTACTATAGGAACAGGAGGAGGCCGTTCGGCCCCTCGAGTCTGATACTATAGGAACAGGGGGAGGCCGTTCGGCCCCTCGAGTCTGTTACTATAGGAACATGGGGAGGCCGTTCGGCCCCTCGAGTCTGTTACTATAGGAACAGGAGGAGGCCGTTCGGCCCCTCGAGTCTGATACTATAGGAACAGGGGGAGGCCGTTCGGCCCCTCGAGTCTGTTACTATAGGAACATGGGGAGGCCGTTCGGCCCCTCGAGTCTGTTACTATTGGAACTGTTGGAGGCCGTTCAGCCCATCGAGTCTGTTACTATAGGAACAGGGGGAGGCCGTTCGGCCCCTCGAGTCTGTTACTATAGTAACAGGGGGATGCCGTTCGGCCCCTTGAGTCTGTTACTATAGGAACAGGTGGAGGCCGTTCGGCCCCTCGAGTCTGTTACTATAGGAACAGGGGGAGGCCGTTCGGTCCATCGAGTCTGTTACTATAGGAGCAGGTGGAGGCCGTTCGGCCCCTCGAGTCTGTTACTATAGGAACAGGGGGAGGCCGTTCGGCCCCTCGAGTCTGTTACTGTAGGAACAGGAGGAGGCCCTTCTGCCCCTCGAGTCTGTTACTATAGGAACAGGAGGAGGCCGTTCAGCCCCTCGAGTCTGTTACGATAGGAACAGGTGGAGGCCGTTCGGCCCCTCGAGTCTGTTACTCTCGGAACAGGAGGAGGCCGTTCAGCCCCTCGAGTCTGTTACGATAGGAACAGGAGGAGGCCGTTCGGCCCCTCGAGTCTGTTACTATAGGAACAGGAGGAGGTCGTTCGGCCCCTCGAGTCTGTTACGATAGGTACAGGAGGAGGCCGTTCGGCCCCTCGAGTCTGTTACTATAGGAGCAGGAGGAGACCGTTCGGCCCCTCGAGTCTGTTACTATCGGAACAGGAGGAGGCCTTTCGGCCCCTCGAGTCTGTTACTATTGGAACAGGAGGAGGCCGTTCGGCCCCTCGAGTCTGTGACTATAGGAACAGGAGGAGGCCGTTCGGCCCCTCGAGTCTGTGACTATAGGAACAGGAGGAGGCCGTTCGGCCCCTCGAGTCTGTGACTATAGGAACAGGAGGAGGCCGTTCGGCCCCTCGAGTCTGTTACTTTAGGAACAGGAGGAGGCCGTTTGGCCCCTCGAGTCTGTTACTATAGGAACAGGGGGAGGCCATTCAGGCCCTCGAGTCTGTTACTATAGGAACAGGAGGAGGCCTTTCGTTCCCTCGAGTCTGTCACTATAGGAACAGGAGGAGGCCGTTCGGCCCCTCGAGTCTGTTACTATAGGAACAGGGGGAGGCCGTTCGGCCCCTCCAGTCTGTTACTATAGGAACAGGGGGAGGCCGTTCGGCCCCTCGAGTCTGTTACTATAGGAACAGGGGGAGGCCGTTCGGCCCCTCGAGTCTGATACTATAGGAACAGGGGGAGGCCGTTCGGCCCCTCGAGTCTGTTAATATAGGAACAGGGGGAGTCCGTTCGGCCCCTCGAGTCTGTTACTATAGAAACAGGGGGAGGCCGTTCGGCCCCTCGAGTCTGTTACTATAGAAACAGGGGGAGGCCGTTCGGCCCCTCGAGTCTGTTACTATTGGAACAGGAGGAGGCCGTTCGGTCCCTCGAGTCTGATACTATAGGAACAGGGGGAGGCCGTTCGGCCCCTCGAGTCTGTTACTATAGGAAAAGGGGGAGGCCGTTCGGCCCCTCGAGTCTGTTACTATAGAAACAGGGGGAGGCCGTTCGGCCCCTCGAGTCTGTTACTATCGGAACAGGAGGAGGCCTTTCGGCCCCTCGAGTCTGTTACTATTGGAACAGGAGGAGGCCGTTCGGCCCCTCGAGTCTGTGACTATAGGAACAGGAGGAGGCCGTTCGGCCCCTCGAGTCTGTGACTATAGGAACAGGAGGAGGCCGTTCGGCCCCTCGAGTCTGTGACTATAGGAACAGGAGGAGGCCGTTCGGCCCCTCGAGTCTGTTACTTTAGGAACAGGAGGAGGCCGTTTGGCCCCTCGAGTCTGTTACTATAGGAACAGGGGGAGGCCATTCAGGCCCTCGAGTCTGTTACTATAGGAACAGGAGGAGGCCTTTCGTTCCCTCGAGTCTGTCACTATAGGAACAGGAGGAGGCCGTTCGGCCCCTCGAGTCTGTTACTATAGGAACAGGGGGAGGCCATTCGGCCCCTCCAGTCTGTTACTATAGGAACAGGGGGAGGCCGTTCGGCCCCTCGAGTCTGTTACTATAGGAACAGGGGGAGGCCGTTCGGCCCCTCGAGTCTGATACTATAGGAACAGGGGGAGGCCGTTCGGCCCCTCGAGTCTGTTAATATAGGAACAGGGGGAGTCCGTTCGGCCCCTCGAGTCTGTTACTATAGAAACAGGGGGAGGCCGTTCGGCCCCTCGAGTCTGTTACTATAGAAACAGGGGGAGGCCGTTCGGCCCCTCGAGTCTGTTACTATTGGAACAGGAGGAGGCCGTTCGGTCCCTCGAGTCTGATACTATAGGAACAGGGGGAGGCCGTTCGGCCCCTCGAGTCTGTTACTATAGGAAAAGGGGGAGGCCGTTCGGCCCCTCGAGTCTGTTACTATAGAAACAGGGGGAGGCCGTTCGGCCCCTCGAGTCTGTTACTATAGAAACAGGGGGAGGCCGTTCGGCCCCTCGAGTCTGATACTATAGGAACAGGGGGAAGCTGTTCGGCCCCTCGAGTCTGATACTATAGGAACAGGGTGAGGCCGTTCGGCCCCTCGAGTCTGTTACTATAGAAACAGGAGGAGGCCGTTCGGTCCCTCGAGTCTGTTACTATGGGATAAGGGGGAGGCCGTTCGGCCCCTCGAGTCTGATACTATAGGAACAGGTGGAGGCCGTTCGGCCCCTCGAGTCTGTTACTATAGGAACAGGAGGAGGCCGTTCGGCCCCTCGAGTCTGATACTATAGGAAGAGGGGGAGGCCGTTCGGCCCCTCGAGTCTGTTACTATAGAAACAGGGGGAGGCCGTTCGGTCCCTCGAGTCTGTTACTATTGGAACAGGGGGAGGCCGTTCGGCCCCTCGAGTCTGTTACTATAGGAACAGGAGGAGGCCGTTCGGTCCCTCGAGTCTGTTACTATAGGAACAGGGGGAGGCCATTCGGCCCCTCCAGTCTGTTACCATAGAAACAGGGGGAGGCCGTTCGGCCCCTCGAGTCTGTTACTATAGGAACAGGAGGAGGCCGTTCGGCCCCTCGAGTCTGTTACTATTGGAACAGGAGGAGGCCGTTCGGCCCCTCGAGTCTGATACTATAAGAACAGGGGGAGGCCGTTCGGCCCCTCGAGTCTGTTACTATAGAAACAGGAGGAGGCCGTTCGGCCCCTCGAGTCTGTTACTATAGGAACAGTTGGAGGCCGTTCGGCCCATCGAGTCTGTTACTACAGGAACAGGAGGAGGCCGTTCGGCCCCTCGAGTCTGTTACTATAGGAACAGGGGGAGGCCGTTCGGCCCCTCCAGTCTGTTACTATTGGAACAGGGGGAGGCCGTTCGGCACCTCGAGTCTGTTACTATAGGAACAGGGGGAGGCCGTTCGGCCCCTCGAGTCTGATACTACAGGAACAGGGGGAGGCCGTTCGGCCCCTCGAGTCTGTTAATATAGGAACAGGGGGAGGCCGTTCGGCCCCTCGAGTCTGTTACTATAGAAACAGGGGGAGGCCGTTCGGCCCCTCGAGTCTGTTACTATAGAAACAGGGGGAGGCCGTTCGGCCCCTCGAGTCTGTTACTATAGGAAAAGGGGGAGGCCGTTCGGCCCCTCGAGTCTGTTACTATAGAAACAGGGGGAGGCCGTTCGGCCCCTCGAGTCTGTTACTATAGAAACAGGGGGAGGCCGTTCGGCCCCTCGAGTCTGTTACTGTTGGAACAGGAGGAGGCCGTTCGGTCCCTCGAGTCTGATACCATAGGAACAGGGGGAGGCCGTTCGGCCCCTCGAGTCTGTTACTATAGGAAAAGGGGGAGGCCGTTCGGCCCCTCGAGTCTGTTACTATAGAAACAGGGGGAGGCCGTTCGGCCCCTCGAGTCTGTTACTATAGAAATAGGGGGAGGCCGTTCGGCCCCTCGAGTCTGATACTATAGGAACAGGGGGAAGCCGTTCGGCCCCTCGAGTCTGATACTATAGGAACAGGGTGAGGCCGTTCGGCCCCTCGAGTCTGTTACTATAGAAACAGGAGGAGGCCGTTCGGTCCCTCGAGTCTGTTACTATGGGATCAGGGGGAGGCCGTTCGGCCCCTCGAGTCTGATACTATAGGAACAGGTGGAGGCCGTTCGGCCCCTCGAGTCTGTTACTATAGGAACAGGAGGAGGCCGTTCGGCCCCTCGAGTCTGATACTATAGGAACAGGGGGAGGCCGTTCGGCCCCTCGAGTCTGTTACTATAGAAACAGGGGGAGGCCGTTCGGTCCCTCGAGTCTGTTACTATTGGAACAGGGGGAGGCCGTTCGGCCCCTCGAGTCTGTTACTATAGGAACAGGAGGAGGCCGTTCGGTCCCTCGAGTCTGTTACTATCGGAACAGGGGGAGGCCATTCGGCCCCTCCAGTCTGTTACCATAGAAACAGGGGGAGGCCGTTCGGCCCCTCGAGTCTGTTACTATAGGAACAGGAGGAGGCCGTTCGGCCCCTCGAGTCTGTTACTATTGGAACAGGAGGAGGCCGTTCGGCCCCTCGAGTCTGATACTATAAGAACAGGGGGAGGCCGTTCGGCCCCTCGAGTCTGTTACTATAGAAACAGGAGGAGGCCGTTCGGCCCCTCGAGTCTGTTACTATAGGAACAGTTGGAGGCCGTTCGGCCCATCGAGTCTGTTACTACAGGAACAGGAGGAGGCCGTTCGGCCCCTCGAGTCTGTTACTATAGGAACAGGGGGAGGCCATTCGGCCCCTCCAGTCTGTTACTATTGGAACAGGGGGAGGCCGTTCGGCACCTCGAGTCTGTTACTATAGGAACAGGGGGAGGCCGTTCGGCCCCTCGAATCTGATACTATAGGAACAGGGGGAGGCCGTTCGGCCCCTCGAGTCTGTTAATATAGGAACAGGGGGAGGCCGTTCGGCCCCTCGAGTCTGTTACTATAGAAACAGGGGGAGGCCGTTCGGCCCCTCGAGTCTGTTACTATAGAAACAGGGGGAGGCCGTTCGGCCCCTCGAGTCTGTTACTATTGGAACAGGTGGAGGCCGTTCGGTCCCTCGAGTCTGATACTATAGGAACAGGGGGAGGCCGTTCGGCCCCTCGAGTCTGTTACTATAGGACAAGGGGGAGGCCGTTCGGCCCCTCGAGTCTGTTACTATAGAAACAGGGGGAGGCCGTTCGGCCCCTCGAGTCTGTTACTATAGAAACAGGGGGAGGCCGTTCGGCCCCTCGAGTCTGATACTATAGGAACAGGGGGAAGCCGTTCGGCCCCTCGAGTCTGATACTATTGGAACAGGGTGAGGCCGTTCGGCCCCTCGAGTCTGTTACTATAGAAACAGGAGGAGGCCGTTCGGTCCCTCGAGTCTGTTACTATGGGATCAGGGGGAGGCCGTTCGGCCCCTCGAGTCTGATACCATAGGAACAGGTGGAGGCCGTTCGGCCCCTCGAGTCTGTTGCTATAGAAACAGGAGGAGGCCGTTCGGTCCCTCGATTCTGTTACTATAGGAACAGGGGGAGGCCGTTCGGCCCCTTGAGTCTGTTACTATAGAAACAGGGGGAGTCCATTCGGCCCCTCGAGTCTGTTACTAAAGGAACAGGAGGAGGCCGTTCGGCCCCTCGAGTCTGATACTATAGGAACAGGGGGAGGCCGTTCGGCCCCTCGAGTCTGTTACTATAGAAACAGGAGGAGGCCGTTCGGCCCCTCGAGTCTGATACTATAGGAACAGGAGGAGGCCGTTCGGCCCCTCGAGTCTGTTACTGTAGGAACAGGAGGAGGCCGTTCGGTCCCTCGAGTCTGATACTATAGTAACAGGGGGAGGCCGTTCGGCCCCTCGAGTCTGATACTATAGGAACAGGGGGAGGCCGTTCGGCCCCTCGAGTCTGTTACTATAGAAACAGGAGGAGGCCGTTCGGTCCGCCGAGTCTGTTACTATAGGAACAGGGGGAGGCCGTTCGGCCCCTCGAGTCTGTTACTATAGGAACAGGGGGAGGCCGTTCGGCCCCTCGAGTCTGTTACTATAGGAACAGGAGGAGGCCGTTCGGCCCCTCGAGTCTGATACTATAGGAACAGGGGGAGGCCGTTCGGCCCCTCGAGTCCGTTACTATAGAAACAGGGGGAGGCCGTTCGGTCCCTCGTGTCTGTTACTATAGGAACAGGGGGAGGCCGTTCGGCCCCTCGAGTCTGATACTATAGGAACAGGGGGAGGCCGTTCGGCCCCTCGAGTCCGTTACTATAGAAACAGGGGGAGGCCGTTCGGTCCCTCGTGTCTGTTACTATAGGAACAGGGGGAGGCCGTTCGGCCCCTCGAGTCTGTTACCATAGAAACAGGGGGAGGCCGTTCGGCCCCTCGAGTCTGTTACTATAGGAACAGTAGGAGGCCGTTCGGCCCCTCGAGTCTGTAACTATAGGAACAGGGGGAGGCCGTTCGGCCCCTCGAGTCTGTTACTATAGGAACAGGAGGAGGCCGTTCGGCCCCTCGAGTCTGATACTATAGGAACAGGGGGAGGCCGTTCGGCCCCTCGAGTCTGTTACTATAGGAACATGGGGAGGCCGTTCGGCCCCTCGAGTCTGTTACTATTGGAACAGTTGGAGGCCGTTCAGCCCATCGAGTCTGTTACTATAGGAACAGGGGGAGGCCGTTCGGCCCCTCGAGTCTGTTACTATAGTAACAGGGGGATGCCGTTCGGCCCCTTGAGTCTGTTACTATAGGAACAGGTGGAGGCCGTTCGGCCCCTCGAGTCTGTTACTATAGGAACAGGGGGAGGCCGTTCGGTCCATCGAGTCCGTTACTATAGGAGCAGGTGGAGGCCGTTCGGCCCCTCGAGTCTGTTACTATAGGAACAGGGGGAGTCCGTTCGGCCCCTCGAGTCTGTTACTATAGGAACAGGTGGTGGCCGTTCGGCCCCTCGAGTCTGATACTATAGGAACAGGGGGAGGCCGTTCGGTCCCTTGAGTCTGTTACTATAGGAACAGGGGGAGGCCGTTCGGCCCCTCGAGTCTGTTACTATCGGAACAGGTGGAGGCCGTTCGGCCCCTCGAGTCTGTTACTATAGGAAGAGGGGGAGGCCGTTCGGCCCCTCGAGTCTGTTACTATCGGAACAGGGGGAGGCCGTTCGGCCCCTCGAGTCTGTTACTAGAGGAACAGGAGGAGGCCGTTCGGCCCCTCGAGTCTGTTACTGTAGGAACAGGAGGAGGCCCTTCTGCCCCTCGAGTCTGTTACTATAGGAACAGGAGGAGGCCGTTCAGCCCCTCGAGTCTGTTACGATAGGAACAGGTGGAGGCCGTTCGGCCCCTCGAGTCTGTTACTCTCGGAACAGGAGGAGGCCGTTCAGCCCCTCGAGTCTGTTACGATAGGAACAGGAGGCGGCCGTTCGGCCCCTCGAGTCTGTTACTATAGGAACAGGAGGAGGTCGTTCGGCCCCTCGAGTCTATTACGATAGGTACAGGAGGAGGCCGTTCGGCCCCTCGAGTCTGTTACTATAGGAGCAGGAGGAGACCGTTCGGCCCCTCGAGTCTGTTACTATCGGAACAGGAGGAGGCCTTTCGGCCCCTCGAGTCTGTTACTATTGGAACAGGAGGAGGCCGTTCGGCCCCTCGAGTCTGTGACTATAGGAACAGGAGGAGGCCGTTCGGCCCCTCGAGTCTGTTACTATAGGAACAGGAGGAGGCCGTTCGGCCCCTCGAGTCTGTGACTATAGGAACAGGAGGAGGCCGTTCGGCCCCTCGAGTCTGTTACTTTAGGAACAGGAGGAGGCCGTTTGGCCCCTCGAGTCTGTTACTATAGGAACAGGGGGAGGCCATTCAGGCCCTCGAGTCTGTTACTTTCGGAACAGGAGGAGGCCTTTCGTTCCCTCGAGTCTGTCACTATAGGAACAGGAGGAGGCCGTTAGGCCCCTCGAGTCTGTTACTATAGGAACAGGGGGAGGCCGTTCAGGCCCTCGAGTCGGTTACTATAGGAAAAGGAGGAGGCCGTTCGGCCCCTCGAGTCTGTTACTATCGGATCAGGGGGAGGCCGTTCAGGCCCTCGAGTCTGTTACTATAGGAACAGGAGGTTTCCTTTCGGCCCCTCGAGTCTGTTACTATAGGAACAGGAGGAGGCCGTTCGGACCCTCGAGTCTGATACTTTAGGAACAGGGGGAGGCCGTTCGGCCCCTCGAGTCTGTTACTATAGAAACAGGAGGAGGCCGTTCGGCCCCTCGAGTCTGTGACTATAGGAACAGGAGGAGGCCGTTCAGCCCCTCGAGTCTGTGACTATAGGAACAGGGGGAGGCCATTCAGGCCCTCCAGTCTGTTACTATAGGAACAGGAGGAGGCCTTTCAGCCCCTCGAGTCTGTCACTATAGGAACAGGAGGAGGCCGTTAGGCCCCTCGAGTCTGTTACTATAGGAACAGGGGGAGGCCGTTCAGGCCCTCGAGTCGGTTACTATAGGAAAAGGAGGAGGCCGTTCGGACCCTCGAGTCTGATACTTTAGGAACAGGGGGAGGCCGTTCGGCCCCTCGAGTCTGTTACTATAGAAACAGGAGGAGGCCGTTCGGCCCCTCGAGTCTGTGACTATAGGAACAGGAGGAGGCCGTTCGGCCCCTCGAGTCTGTTACTTTAGGAACAGGAGGAGGCCGTTCAGCCCCTCGAGTCTTTTACTGTTGGAACAGGAGGAGGCCGTTCGGCCCCTCGAGTCTTATACTATAGGAACAGGGGGAGGCCGTTTGGCCCCTTGAGTCTGTTACTATAGGAACAGGGGGAGGCCGTTCAGCCCCTCGAATCTGTTACTTTAGGAACAGGAGGAGGCCGTTCAGCCCCTCGAGTCTGTGACTATAGGAACAGGGGGAGGCCATTCAGGCCCTCCAGTCTGTTACTATAGGAACAGGAGGAGGCCTTTCAGCCCCTCGAGTCTGTCACTATAGGAACAGGAGGAGGCCGTTAGGCCCCTCGAGTCTGTTACTATAGGAACAGGGGGAGGCCGTTCAGGCCCTCGAGTCGGTTACTATAGGAAAAGGAGGAGGCCGTTCGGCCCCTCGAGTCTGTTACTATCGGATCAGGGGGAGGCCGTTCAGGCCCTCGAGTCTGTTACTATAGGAACAGGAGGATGCCTTTCGGCCCCTCGAGTCTGTTACTATAGGAACAGGAGGAGGCCATTCAGCCCCTCGAGTCTGTTACTATAGGAACAGGGGGAGGCCGTTCAGCCCCTCGAGTCTTTTACTGTTGGAACAGGAGGAGGCCGTTCGGCCCCTCGAGTCTTATACTATAGGAACAGGGGGAGGCCGTTTGGCCCCTCGAGTCTGTTACTATAGGAACAGGGGGAGGCCGTTCAGCCCCTCGAATCTGTTACTGCAGGAACAGGAGTCGGCCATTCAGCCCCTCGAGCCTGTTCTACCATTCAATGGGATCATGGCTGGTCTGTATCCTAACTCCATCCACCCGCCTTGGCTCAAAATCCCATAAAACCCTTGGACAGCAAAAATCAATCGATCTCAGATTTAGAATTATTAATTGAGTATCGACCGCTTTTTGTGGGAGGGAGTTCCACACTTCTACCGCCCATTGTGTGAAGAAATGTTTCCCTAACTTCTCCCCAGAATGGCCTGGCTCTGATTTTAAGGTTATGTCCCCATGTCCTCGACTCCCCAACAGTGGAAAAAGTTTCTCTCTATCTACCCGATCAATTCCTTTCAAAATCCTAAAAACCTCAATCAAATCACCCCTTAACCTTCTATATTCCAGGCAATACAAGCTTAGTTTATGTAATCTCTCCTCATAATTTATGGTGACATTCTGGTGAATCTGCACTGCACTCCTTCTCGACCTTTTAGAGGGTTATTAATGTCTGTGGAACTGCATCCAGTCTGATTCAGCACATTTACTCTGTATCTAACCCGTGCTGTACCTGCCCTGGGAGTGTTTGATGGGACAGTGTAGAGGGAGCTTTACTCTGTATCTAACCCGTGCTGTACCTGCCCTGGGAGTGTTTGATGGGACAGTGTCGAGGGAGCTTTACTCTGTATCTAACCCATGCTGTACCTGCCCTGGGAGTGTTTGATGGGACAGTGTAGAGGGAGCTTTACTCTGTATCTAACCCGTGCTGTACCTGCCCTGGGAGTGTTTGATGGGACAGTGTAGAGGGAGCTTTACTCTGTATCTAACCCGTGCTGTACCTGCCCTGGGAGTGTTTGATGGGACAGTGTAGAGGGAGCTTTACTCTGTATCTAACCCGTGCTGTACCTGCCCTGGGAGTGTTTGATGGGACAGTGTAGAGGGAGCTTTACTCTGTATCTAACCCGTGCTGTCCCTGCCCTGGGAGTGTTTGATGGGACAGTGTAGAGGGAGTTTTACTCTGTATCTAACCCGTGCTGTACCTGCCCTGGGAGTGTTTGATGGGACAGTGTAGAGGGAGCTTTACTCTGTATCTAACCCTGTACCTGCCCTGGGAGTGTTTGATGGGACAGTGTAGAGGGAGCTTTACTCTGACCGAGCGGCGAGTGACTCACCTCCTGACTCCCCAAAGCCTTTCCACCATCAACAAGGCACAAGTCAGGAGTGTGATGGAATACTCTCCACTTGCTTGGATGAGTGCAGCTCCAACAACACTCAAGAAGCTCGACACCATCCAGGACAAAGCAGCCCGCTTGATTGGCACCCCATCCACCACCCTAAATATTCACTCCCTTCACCACCGGCGCACTGTGGCTGCAGTGTGTACCATCCACAGGATGCACTGCAGCAATTCGCTAAGGCTTCTTCAACAGCACCTCCCAAACCCGCGACCTCTACCACCTAGAAAGACAAAAGCAGCAGGCACATGGGAACAACACCACCTGCACGTTCCCCTCCAAGTCACACACCATCCCGACTTGGAAATATATCGCCGTTCCTTCATCGTCGCTGGGTCAAAATCCTGGAACTCCCTTCCTAACAGCACTGTGGGAGAACCGTCACCACACAGACTGCAGCGGTTCAAGAAGGCGGCTCATCACCACCTTCTCAAGGGCAATTAGGGATGGGCAATAAATGCTGGCCCACATCCCATGAACGAATAATAAAAAAAGATAAATAGTGACGGGTCAGGGAGTATCTGTAAATTAAGCAAAATTGTGATGGTTAGGTAGTTTCTGTAAATGAATGAGTAATGTGACGGTCAGAGAGTGGCTGTGAATGAAGGAGAAATTTTGAGGGTCAGGGAGCATCTGTAAATGGAGGAGAAATGGTGAAAGTTAGGGAGCATTTGCAAATGAAGGAGAAACAATGATGGTCGGGGAGCGTCTGTAAACGATTGAGAAATGGTGATGGGTCAGGGAGAGTCTGTAAATGATGGGGAAATGCTGAGAGTCAGGCAACGTCTGTAAATGAAGGATTAATGTGACGGTCTGGGAACGTCTGTAAATGATCGAGAAATGGTGAAGGTCAGGGAGCATCTGTAAATGGAGGAGAAATGGTGAAGGTTAGGGAGCATTTGCAAATTAAGGAGAAATGGTGATGGTCATGGAACGTCTATAAATGATTGTGAAATGGTGATGGGTCAGGGAGAGTCTGTAAATGATGGAGAAATGTAACATTCGCGGAGCTTCTGTCAATGAAGGAGATATGGTGATGGTCAGGGAGCGTCTGTAAATGAAGGATATATGGTGATGGTCAGGGAGCGTCTGTAAATGAAGGAGAAATGCTGAGTGTCAGTTCGCGTCTGTAAATGAAGGAGAAATGCTGAGTGTCAGTTAGCGTCTGTAAATGAAGGAGAAATTGTGATGGTCAGCGAGCGTCTGTAAATGAAGGAGAAATGCTGAAAGTCAGGGAGCATCTGTAAATGAAGGAGAAATTTTGAGGGTCAGGGAGCATCCGTAAATGAAGGAGAAATATGACAGTCAGCGAGCGACTGTAAATGAAGGAGAAATGTGGTGTTTAGGAGCGTCTGTAAACAAAGGAGAAATCGTGATGTGTCAGAGAGCATCTGTTAATGAAGGGGAAATGGTGACCTCAGGGAGCGTCTGAAAATAAAAGATAAATAGTAATGGTTCAGGGAGCATCTGTAAATGAAGGTGTTTGTAGAAATGGGTAAGGGAGCGTCTATAAATTAAGCAGCAATAGTGGTGCTCAGGGAATGTCTGTAAATGATGCAGAAATGGTGATGGTCAGGGAGCGTCTCTAAATGAAGGAGAAATGGTGACGGACAGGGAGTGTCTGTAAATGAAGGAGAAATGGTGATGGTAAGGGAGCGTCTCTAAATGAAGGAGAAATGGTGATGGTCAGGGATCATCTGTAAATGAAGGAGAAATTTTGATGGTCAGGGAGCGACTGTAAATGAAGGAGAAATTGTGATGTTCTGGGAGCATCTGTAAATGGAGGAGAAATGCTGATAGTCAGGGAGCATCTGTAAATGAAGGAGAAATTTTGAGGGTCAGGGAGCATCTGTAAATGGAGGAGAAATGGTGAAAGTTAGGGAGCATTTGCAAATGAAGGAGAAACAATGATGGTCGGGGAGCGTCTGTAAATGATTGAGAAATGGTGATGGGTCAGGGAGAGTCTGTAAATGATGGGGAAATGGTGATGGGTCAGGGAGAGTCTGTAAATGAAGGATTGATGTGACGGTCTGGGAACGTCTGTAAATGATGGAGAAATGGTGATGGGTCAGGGAGAGTCTGTAAACGAAGGAGAAATGATGCAGGTCAGGGAGCATCTGTCAAGGAAGGAGAAATAGTGAGAGTCAGGGAGTGTCCGTAAATGAAGGAGAAATGGTGCAGGTCAGGGAGCATCTGTAAAGGAAGGAGAAATGGTGAGAGTCAGGAAGCATCTGTAAATGAAGGAGAAATGGTGAGGGTCAGGAAGCATCTGTAAATGGGAATGAGCAATGTGACAGTCAGGGATCGTGTGTAAATGAAGGAGAAATGTGACGGTGAGAGAGCGACTGTAAATGAAGGAGAAATGTGGTGTTAAGGAGCGTCTGTAAGTGAAGGAGAAAGCGTAATGTGTCAGGGAGCGTCTGTTAATGAAGGGAAAATGGTGAGAATCAGGTAGTGTCTGTAAATGTAGGAGAAATGATGATGGTCAGGGAGCATGTGTAAATTAATGTGTACTGTGACGGTCAGAGAGTGTCTATAAATGAAGGAGAAATTGTGCATAGCAGACAGCGTCTGTAAATGGAGCCGAAATGGTGAGAGTAAGGGAGCGTCTGTAAATGGAGCCGAAATGGGGGGTGTAATGGAGTGTCTGTAAATGAAGGTGCAATGTGACGGTCAGGGAGCGTCTGTAAATGAAGGAGAAATGGTGAAGGTCAGGGAGCGTCTGTAAATGAAGGAGAATTCCTGGTGGTCAGGGAGCGTCTGTAAACAAATGAGCAATCATGATGTGTTAGGGAGCGTCTGTTAATGAGCGGAAATGGTGACCTTGGAGCATCTGAAAATAAAGGAGAAATAGTGATGGGTCAGGGAGCGTCTGTAAATGATGTTTTTTGTAGGGATGGATAACGGAGCAGAAATCGTGATTGTCAGGGAATGTCTGCAAGTGATGGATAAATTGTGATGTTTCAGGGAACTTCTGTAAAGGAAGGAGAAATGTTGACGGGTCAGGGAGCGTCTGTAAATGAAGGAAAATTGATGATGGTCAGGGAGTGTCTGTAAATGAAGGAGAAATGGTGAGAGTCAGGGATCGTCTGTAAATGAAGGAGAAATGTGATGGTCAGGGAGCATCTGTAAATGAAGGAGAAATGGAGGTGTGTTATGGAGCGTCTGTAAACAAATGAGCAATCGCGATGTGTCAGGGAGCTTCTGTTAATGAAGGTGTTTGTAGGGATGGGTCAGGGAGCATCTGTAAATTAAGCAGAATTGGTGATGGTCAGAGAATGTGTGTAAATGATGGAGAAATTGTGACGGTCGGGGCGTGTCTGTAATGAAGGAGAAATGGTGATGGGTCAGGGAGCGTCTGTAAATGGAGGAGAAATGGTGATGGGTCAGGGAGCATCTGTAAATGAGGAAATTATGATTGTCAGGGAGCATCTGTAAATGAAGGCGAAATGGTGACAGTCAGGGAGCGTCTGTCAATGAAGGTGAAATGGTGACAGTCAGGGATTTTCTGTAAATGTAGGAGAAATGGTTGTCAGGGAGCATCTGTAAATGAAGGAGAAACGAAGATGATTAGGGAGCGTCTGTAAATGGTTGAGAAATGGTGATGTGTCAGGGAGCATCTGTAAATGAAGGAGAGATGGTGACTGCTAGGGTCTATCTGTAAATGAAGGAAAAAAGTTCACAGTCTGGGAGCGTCTGTAAAGTAGGTGAAATTGTGACAGTCAGGGAGCATCTACAAATGAAGGAGAAATGGTGACGGTCAGGGAGCATCTGTAAATGATGGAGAAATGGTGACGGTCAGGGAGTGTTTGTAAATGAATGAAAAAGTTGACAGTCAGGGAGCATCTGTAAATGAAGGAGAAATGGTGACAGTCAGGGAGTGTTTATAAATGAATGAAAAAGGTGACGGTCAGGGAGCATCTGTAAATGATGGAGAAATGGTGACGGTCAGGGAGTGTTTGTAAATGAATGAGAAAGGTGACGGTCAGGGAGCATCTGTAAATGAAGGAGAAATGGTGACGGTCAGGGAGTGTTTGTAAATGAATGAAAAAGGTGACGGTCAGGGAGTGTCTGTAAATGAGGGAGAAAAGGTGATGGTCAGGCAACGTGTGCAATGAAGAGAAATGGTGGTGTGTCAGGTAGCGTCTGTAAACAAAGGAGAATTCGTGATGTGTCAGGGAGCGTCTGGTAATGAAGGGGAAATGGTGACCTCAGGGAGCATCTGATAATAAAGGAGAAATCGTGATGGGTCAGGGAGCGTCTGTAAATGAAGGTGTTTGTAGGGATGGGTCAAGGAGCATAAATGGTGATGGTCAGGGAATGTCTTTAAATGATGGAGAAAATGTGATGCATCAGGGAGCGTCTGTAAATGTAGGAGAAATTGTGATGGTTAGGGAGTGTCTGTAAATGAAGGTGAAATGATGATTTTCAGGAAACGTCTGTAAATGATGGAGAAATGTTGATAGTCAGGGAGTGTCTGTAAATGATGGAGACATGGTGATGGGTCAGGAAGCGTCTGTAAATGTAGCAGAAATGGTGACAGCCAGAGCGTGTCTGTAAATGAAGGAGAAATGGTGATGGTCAGGGAGCATCTGTAAATGAAGTTGAAAAGTGGTGTCAAGGAGCGTCTGTAAATGAAGGAGAAATGGTGGTGTGTTAGGGAGCATCTGTAAACAAATGAGCAATCGTGATGTGTCGGGAGCGTCTGGTAATGAAGGGGTAATGGTGACCTCGGAGTGTCTGAAAATAAAGGAGAAATAGTGATGGGTCAGGGAGTGTCTGTAAATGAAGGTCTTTTTAGGGATGGGTCAGGGAGCAGAAATTGTGATGGTCAGGGAATGTCTGTAAATGAAGGAGAAATGATGAAGGTTCAGGGAGCGTCTGCAAATGAAGGAGAAAAGGTGACAATCAGGGAGTGTCTGTAAATGTAGGAGAATCAGTGATGTGTCAGGGATCGTCTGTAATAGATGGAGATGTAGTGATGGTTCAGGGAGCGTCTGTAAATGAAGGAAAAGTAGTGATAGTTCAGGGCGCTTCTGTAAATGAAGGAGAAATAGCGATGAGCCAAGGAGCGTCTGTAAATAAAGGAGAAATGGTGACGTGTTAGGGGATGTCTGTAAATGAGAGATAAATAGTGATGGTCAGGGAGCTTCTGTAAATGAAGGAGAAATTGTGACGTGTTAGGGGATGTCTGTAAATGAGGGATAAATAGTGATGGTCAGGGAGCTTCTGTAAATGAAGGAGAAGTAGTGATTGGTCAGGGAGCATCTGTAAATGGAGAAATTGTGATGGTCAGGACGCTTCTGTAAATGACGGAGAAATGGCGATGAGTCAAGGAGCGTCTGTAAATAAAGGAGAAAAGGTGATGGTCAGGGAGCGTCTGTTAATGATGGAGACATGGTGATGGGTCGGGGAGTGTCTGTAAATGAGGGAGCAATGGTGGACAGGGAGCGTCTGTAAATGAAGGAGAAATTGTGATGGTCAGGTCGCATCAGCAAATAAAGGAGAAATGGACAGGGTCAGGGAACGTGTGTTAATGAAGGAGAAATGGTGATGGTCGGGGAGAATCTGTAAATAAAGGAGTAATGGTGATGGTCAGGGAACGTCTGTAAATGAAGGAGAAATGATGACGGGTCAGGGAGTGTCTGTAAATGAAGGAGACAAAGTGACAGTCAGGGAGTGTCTGTAAATGTAGGAGAATAAGTGATGTGTCAGGGGTCGTCTGTAAATGATGGCGATGCAGTGATTGTTCAGGAAGCGCCTATAAAGTGGGTGAAATGGGGACAGTCAGGGAGCATCTGTAAATGATGGCGAAATGGTGATGTGTTAGGGAATGTCTGTAAATGAGGGATAAATTGTGATGGTTAGGGAGTGTCTGTAAATGAAGGAGAAGTGGCGATGGGTCAGGGAGCATCTGTAAATGGAGGAGTAATGATGACGGTCAGGGAACGTCTGTAAATTAAGGAGAAATGCTGATGGGTGAGGGAGTGTCTGTAAATGAAGGAGAAAAGGTGACGTTCAGGGAGTGTCTGTAAATGATGGAGAAATGTTGACAGGTCAGGGAGCGTCTGCAAATGAAGGTAAAATGATGACATCCAGGGAGTGTCTGCAAATGAAGGAGAAATGCTGATTGTCAGGCAACGTCTGTAATGAAGGAGAAATGGTGGTGTGTCAGGTAGCGTCTGTAAACAAAGGAAATTCGTGATGTGTCAGGGAGCATCTGTGAATGAAGGGGAAATGGTGACCTCAGGGAGCATCTGAAAATAAAGGAGAAATAGTGGCGGGTCAGGGAGCATCTGTAAATGAAGGTGTTCGTAGGGATGGGACAGGGAGCATAAATGGTGATGGTCAGGGAATGTTTGTAAATGATGGAGAAATTGTGAAGCATCAGGGAGCGTCTGTAAATGTAGGAGAACTTGTGATGATTAGGGAGTGTCTGTAAATGAAGAAGAAGTGGTTATGAGTCAGGGAGCGTCTGTAAATGGAGAAATTGTGATGGTCAAGGAGCTTCTGTAAATGAAGGAGAAATGACGATGAGTCAAGGAACATCTGTAAATAGAGGAGTCAGGGTTACGATCAGGGAGCATCTGTAAATAGGAACATGGGAACATAGGAACAGGAGGAGGCCATTCAGCCCCTCGTGCCTGCTCCGCCATTTGAGAAGATCATGGCTGATCTGTGATCTAACTCCATGTACCTGCCTTTGGCCCATATCCCTTAATATCTTTGTTTGCCAAAAACCTATCTATCTCAGATTTAAATTTAGCAATTGAGCTAGTATCAATTGCCGTTTGCGGAAGAGAGTTCCAAACTTCTACAACCCTTTGTGTGTAGAAATGTTTTCTAATCTCACTCCTGAAAGGTCTGGCTCTAATTTTTAGACTGTGCCCCCTACTCCTAGAATCCCCAACCAGCGGAAATAGTTTCTCTCTATCCACCCTATCCGTTCCCCTTAATATCTTATAAACTTCGATCAGATCACCCCTTAACCTTCAAAACTCCAGAGAATACAACCCCAATTTGTGTAATCTCTCCTCGTAACTTAATCCTTGAAGTCCGGGTATCATTTTTTGATCCAAAGTGGATGACCTCACATTTGTCTACATTGAATTCCATTTGCCACAGTTTTGCCCATTCACCTAATCTATCAATATCGCTTTGTAATTTTATATTTTCATCTACACTGCCTACAATTCCACCAATCTTTGTGTCATTGGCAATCTTAGATATGAGACTTTCTATGCCTTCATCTAAGTCGTTAATAAATATTGTGAATAATTGAGGCCCCAAGACAGATCCCTGTGGGACTCCACTGGTCACATCCTGCCAATGTGAGTACCTTCCCATTATCCCTACTGTCTGTCGCCTTTCGCTCAGCCAACTTCCTAACCAAGTCCGTACTTTTCCCTCGATTCCATGGGCTTCTATCTTAGCTAACAGTCTCTTATGTGGGACCTTATCAAATGCCTTCTGGAAGTCCATATAAGTAACATCCATTGACATTCCCCTGTCCACTACTTTAGTCACCTCTTCAAAAAATTCAATCAGGTTTGTCAGGCACGACCTACCTTTCACAAATCCATGCTGGCTCTCTCTGATTAACTGAAAATTCTTGAGGTGTTCAGTCACCCTATCCTTAATTATCGACTCCAGCATTTTCCCCACAACGGATGTTAGGCTAACTGGTCTATAATTCCCCGGTTTCCCTCTCTCTCCTTTCTTAAAAAGCGGAGTGTCATGTGCAATTTTCCAATCTAGAGGGACAGTTCCTGAATCTAGAGAACTGTGAAAGATTATAGTTCGGGCATCCGCAATGTGCTCACCTACTTCCTTTAAAAACCCTGGGATGGAAACCATCTGGTCCTGGGGATTTGTCACTCTTTAGTGCTATTATTTGCTTCATTACTGTTGCTTTACTTATGTTAATTTTATCGAGTCCCTGTTCCCGATTCAATATTAGTTTTCTTGGGATTTCCGGCATGCTATCCTCTTTTTCGACTGTAAATACTGACGCAAAGTAATTGTTCAACATGTCCGCCATTTCCCCATTGTCAATGACAATATCCCCACTTTCAGTTTTTTAAGAAGCCAACACTGCTCCTGACAACCCTCTTTTTCCTAATATAACTATAAAAGTTCTTCGTATTGGTTTTGATATCCCTTGCGAGTTTCTTTTCATACTCTGTTTGTGTAGCTCTTACTATCTGTTTTGTGACCGTTTGTTGATCTTTGTATCTTTCCCATTCGCCAGGATCTGTGCCATTTTTTGCCTTTTTGTATGCCCTTTCTTTATGTCTTATACTGTCCCTTACCTCTTTAGTTATCCATGGCTGTTTTTTTTGGCAAGTAAAGTTCTTGCCCCTCAGGGGTATAAACCGAAGGAGAAATTGTGGTGGTCAGGGAGCGTCTGCAAATGAAGGAGAAATGTTGATGGTCACGGAGCATCTGTAAATATAGGAGAATTGGTGATGGTAAGGGAGCATCTGTAAATGAAGGTGAAATGTTGATTATCAGGAAACGTCTGCAAATGATGGAGAAATGGTGATAGTCAGGGTGTGTCTGTAAACGATGGAGACATGGTGATGGCTCAGGAAGCATCTGTAAATGTAGGAGAAATGGTGACAGCCAGAGCGTGTCTGAAAATAAAGGAGAAATAGTGATGGGCCAGGGAGCGTCTGTAAATGAAGGTGTTTTTAGGGATGGGTCAGGGAGCAGAAAAGGTGATGGTCAGGGAATGTCTGTAAATGAAGGAGAAATGATGACGGGTCAGGGAGTGTCTGTAAATGAAGGAGAAATAGTGATGGTCATGGAGTGTCTGTAAATGTAGGTGAATCAGTGATGTGTCAGGGATCGTCTGCAATAGATGGAGATGTAGTGATGGTTCACAGAGCGTCTGTAATGTAGGTGAAATGGTGATTGTCAGGAAGAATCTACAGATGGAGGAGAAATGGTGATGGTTAGGTAGCATCTGTAAATGATGGTGAAATGGTGAAGTGTTAGGGGATGTCCGTAAATTAGGGATAAATTGTGACGGTCAGGGAGCAGCTGTAAATGAAGGTGAAATGGTGATGTCAGGGAGCTTCTGTAAATGAAGGTGAAATGTGGTGTCAGGGAGCGTCTGTAAACAAAGGAGAAATCGTGATGTGTCAGGGAGTGTCTGTTAATGAAGGGGAAATGGTGACCTCAGGGAGCGTCTGAAAATCTAGGAGAAATGGTGTCGGTTAGGGAGTGTCTGTAAATGAAGGAGAAGTAGTGATGAGTCAGGGAGCATCAGTAAATAGAGAAATTGTGATGGGTCAGAGCGCTTCTGTAAATGGAGGAGAAATGGTGATGAGTCAAGGAGCGTCTGTAAATAAAGGAGTAATGGTGATGGTCAGGGAGCGTCTGTTAATGAAGGAGAAATAGTGACGGGTCAGGGAGTGTCTGTAAATGAAGGCGAAATGGTGAAGTCAGGGAGTGTCTGTAAATGGAGGAGAATTGGTGATGGTCAGGGAGCATCTGTAAATGAAGGTGAAATGGTGATTATCAGGAAGCGTCTGTAAATGATGGAGAAATGGTGACAGTCAGGGAGTGTCTGTAAATGATGGAGAAATGGTGACAGTCAGGGAGTGTCTGTAAATGGAGGAGAAATGGTGACAGTCAGGGAGTGTCTGTAAATGGAGAAGAAATGGTGAAGTCAGGGAGTGTCTGTAAATGGAGGAGAAATGGTGAAGTCAGGGAGTGTCTGTAAATGGAGGAGAAATGGTGAAGTCAGGGAGTGTCTGTAAATGAAGGAGAAATGGTGAAGTCAGGGAGTGTCTGTAAATGGAGGAGAAATGGTGAAGTCTGGGAGTGTCTGTAAATGAAGGAGAAATGGTGATGGTCAGGTAGCATCTGTAAATGAAGGAGAAATGGAGAGGGTCAGGGAACGTGTGTTAATGAAGGAGAAATGGTGAATGTCAGGGAGCGTCTGTAAATGAAGGAGAAATGTGACAGTCAGTGAACATCTGTTAATGAAGGCGAAATGGTGAGAATCAGAGAGTGTCAGTTAATGAAGGAGAAATGTGATGGTCAGGGAGCGTCTGTAAATGAAGGAGAAATGAAGATGGTAAGGGACCATCTGTAAATGAAGGCAAGATGGTGATGGGTAAGGCAGTGTCTGTAAATGAAGGAGAAGTGTTGAGGGTTCAGGGAGTGTGTATAAATGAAGTTGAAATGGTGACGTGTCAGGGAGCATCTGTAAATGAAGGAGAAATGGTAGCAGTTCAGGGAGCTTCTGTAAATGGATAAATGGTGACTGGTCAGGGTGCGTGTATAAATGAAGGTGGAATAAGGGAGCGTCTATAAATGAATGGGAAATGGTGACGTGTCGGAGCATCTGTAAATGGTGGAGAAATTATGATGGAAAGTGAGAGTTTGTAAATAAAGGAGAAATCGTGACGTGTAAGGGAGCGTCTGTAAATGAAGGCGAACTGGTGATGGAAAGTGAGAGTCTGTAAATGAAGGAGAAGTCGTGACAGTTCAGGGAGTGTCTGTAAGTAAAGGTGGAATGGTGACGAGTCAGGGAGTGTCTGTAAATGAAGCAGAAATTCTGTTGTGCCGAAGCATCTGAAAATGAATGAGAAATGTTTATGGGTCAGGGAGTGTCTGTAAATAAAGGAGAAATGGTGATGGGTCAGTGAGTTATTGAAAAAGAAGCAGAAATAGTGACCTATTAGGCAGTGTCTGTAAATTAATGAGAAATGGTGACAGGTCAGGGACCGTCTGTAAATGAAGGAGAAATGGTGACATTTTAGGCAGTTCCTCTAAATGAAGGAGAAATGGTGACAGGTCAGGGAGCGTCTGTAAATGAAGGTAAAATGGTGATGGATCAGGGAGTGTCTGTAAATGAAGGTGAAATGGTGACGGGTCAGGGAGTTTCTGTGAATGAAGTAGAAACGGTGATGAATCAGGGAACGTCTGTAAATGAAGAAGAAATGGTGATGGACCTGGGAACGTCTGTAAATGAAGGAAGAATTGTAACAATTGAGGGAGTGTCTGTAAATGGAGAAATGGTGACCGGACCGGGAGAGTCTGTAATTGAGGGGAAAATGTTGAGTCAGGGAGTGCCTGTAAATGAAGGTGAAATGTTGAGTCAAGGACTGCCTGTAAATGAAGCAACATGCTATCGACAGAGCTAAGCGATTCCACAACCAATGGATCAGATCAAAGCTCTGCAGTCCTGCCACATCCAGTCGTGAATGGTGGTGGACAATTAAAGAAATAACGGAAGGAGGAGGCTCTGTAAACATCCCCATCCTCAATGATGGCGGAGTCCAGCACGTTAATTCATCTCGACCTCCTCCCGATATCCCCACCATCACAGAAGCCAGTCTTCAGCCAATTCGATTCACTCCACGTGACATCAAGAAACGGCTGAGTGCACTGGATACAGCAAAGGCTATGGGCCCCGACAACATCCCGGCTGTAGTGCTGAAGACTTGCGCTCCAGAACTAGCCACGCCTCTAGCCAAACTGTTCCAGTACAGCTCCAACACTGGCATCTATCCGACAATGTGGAAAATTGCCCAGATATGTCCTGTCCACAAAAAGCAGGTCAAATCCAATCCGGCCAATTACCGCCCCATCAGTCTACTCTCAATCATCAGCAAAGTGATGGAAGGTGTAATCCACAGTGTTATCAAGCGGCACTTACTCACCAATAACCTTCTCTCCGATGCTCAATTTGGGTTCCACAGGACCCCTCGGCTTCAGACCTCATTACAGCCTTGGTCCAAACATGGACAAAAGAGCTGAATTCCAGAGGTGAGGTGAGAGTGACTGCCCTTGATATCAAGGTAACATTTGACCGAGTGTGGCACCAAGGAGCCCTAGTAAAATTGAATTCAACGGTGATCAGGGGAAAAACTCTCCAGTGGCTGGAGTCATACCTCGCACAAGGAAGATGGTAGTGGTTGTTGGAGGCCAATCATCTCAGCCCCAGGACATTGCTGCAGGAGTTCCTCAGGGCAGTGTCCTAGGCCCAACCATCTTCAGCTGCTTCATCAATGACCTTCCCTCCATCATAAGGTCAGAAATGGGGATGTTCGCTGATGATTGCACAGTGTTCAGTTCCATTTGCAACCCCTCAGATAATGAAGCAGTCCGAGCCCGCATGCAGCAAGACCTGGACAACATCCAGGCTTAGGCTCATAAATGGCAAGTAACATTCGCGCCAGACAAGTGCCAGGCAATGACCATCTCGAACAAGAGAGAGTCTAACCACCTCCCCTTGACATTCAACGGCATTACCATCACCGAATCCCCCACTATCAACATCCTGGGGCACACCATTGACCAGAAACTTAACTGGACCAGCCATATAAATACTGTGGCTACAAGAGCAGGTCAGAGGCTGGGTATTCTGCAGCGAGTGACTCACCTCCTGACTCCCCAAAGCCTTTCCACCATCTACAAGGCACAAGTCAGGAGTGTGATGGAATACTCTCCACTTGCCTGGATGTGTGCAGCTCCAACAACACTCAAGAAGCTCGACACCATCCAGGACAAAGCAGCCCACTTGATTGGCACCCCATCCACCACCCTAAACATTCACTCCCTTCACCACCGGCGCACTGTGGCTGCAGTGTGTACCATCCACAGGATGCACTGCAGCAACTCGCCAAGGCTTCTTCGACAGCACCTCCCAAACCCGCGACCTCTACCACCTAGAAGGACAAGAGCAGCAGGCGCATGGGAACAACACCACCTGCACGTTCCCCTCCAAGTCACACACCATCCCGACTTGGAAATATATCGCCGTTCCTTCATCGTCGCTGGGTCAAAATCCTGGAACTCCCTTCCTAACAGCGCTGTGGGAGAACCTTCACCACACGGACTGCAGCGGTTCAAGAAGGCGGCTCACCACCACCTTCTCAAGGGCAATTAGGGATGGGCAATAAATGCCGGCCTCGCCAGCGACGCCCACATCCCATGAACTAATAAAAAAATGGTGACGGGTCAGGGAGTATCTGTAACTGAAGGAGTAATGGTGTTGTGTCAGGTAGCGTCTGTAAATGAAGGCGGAATGGTGATGTTAGGAGAGCGTCCATAAATGAAGGAGAAGTTGTGACAGGTCAGGGGGGTTCTGTAAATGAACGTGAAATGGTGATGGGCCAGGGACGGTCTGTAAGTGAAGTGGAAAGAACGA
Source organism: Heptranchias perlo (assembly GCF_035084215.1). Lineage (NCBI taxonomy): Eukaryota > Metazoa > Chordata > Chondrichthyes > Hexanchiformes > Hexanchidae > Heptranchias > Heptranchias perlo. Next base: position 66,246 of record NW_027139695.1, on the reverse strand, counting down.
TGAGTCAGAAAACGTCTGTCAATGAAGGAAAAATGGTGACATGTCAGGTTGTGTCTGTAAATGAAGGAGAAATGTTGAGGGATCAGGGAATGTGTGTAAATGGAGAAATGGTGTCCGGTCAGGTTGCGTGTGTAAATGAAGGTGGAATGTTGTGTCAGAGACCGTCTGGAAATGAAGGAGTTATGGTGATGGTCAGGGAGTGTGCATAAATGAAGATGAAATGGTGACGTGTCAGGTTGTGCCTGTAAATGAGATAGAAATTGTGATGAATCTGGGGACATCTGTCAATGTAGGTGAAATAGTGATGGGTCAGAAAACGCCTAAACATGATGGAGAATTCGTGACAGTCAGGATGCAACTGTAAATGAAAGAGAAATGGTGACTGGTCAGGGAGTATCTGTAAATGAAGGAGGCATGGTTTTGGTTCAAGGAGCATGTCTAAATGAATGAGTAATGCTAACAGTTCAGGGAGCATCTGTAAATGGAGAATTGGTCACCGGCCAGGAAGTGATTGGAAATGACAGTGAAGACCTGTGTCAGGGAGTGCCTGTGAACGAGGGAACGATGGTGACGGGTCAGGGAGCATCTGTATTTGAAGGAGAAATTGTGCCCTGTCAGGGACTGACTATAAATGAAGGAGAAATGGTGACACTCAGGGAGCGTCGCAGAATGAAGTAGCAATAGTGACGTGTGAGGGAGCGTCTGTAAATGAAGGTCAAGGAGCGTCTTTAAATGAAGGCGAGATAGTGACGGGTCAGTGAGTGTGTGCAAATGAAGCAGAAATGGTGACGTGTCAGGGAGTGTCTTCAAATGGAGGAGAAGAGGTGATGGTTAGGCAGCGTCTATAAATGAATGAGAAATGGTGACATGTCAGAGCATCTGTAAATGCAGGAGAAATGTGACTTGTTAGAACATCTGTAAATGCAGGAGAAATGTGACTTGTTTGAACATCTGTAAATGCAGGAGAAATGGTGACGGTCCAGGGAGGGTCTGTCAATAAAGTGGAAAAGGTGTTGATTCAGGGAATGTCTGTAAATGAAGGGGAAATGGTGATGTTCAGGGAACGTCTGGAAATGAAGAAGAAATGGTGAGGGGACAGGGAGTGTCTGTAAATGAAGGCGAAATGGTAAGGGTCAGGGAGTGTCTGTAAAAGCAGGTGAAATGGTGACGTGCCAGGGAGTGTCCGTAAATGACGGAGAAATTGTAACAATTCAGGGAGCATCTGTAAATGGAGAAATGGTTACCGGTCCGGAGTGTCTGGAAATGAAGGTGAAATGTTTACGGGTCAGGGAGCGACTGCAAAGGAAGGAGAAATTGTGTTGGGTCAGGGAGCATCGGTAAAGAAAGGAGACATGCCAGGACGTACAGTCCCTCTACACCTCCATCCCTCACCAGGACATACAGTCCCTCTACACCTCCATCTCTCACCAGGACATACAGTCCCTCTACACCTCCATCCCTCACCAGGACATACAGTCCCCCTACACCTCCATCTCTCACCAGGACATACAGTCCCCCTACACCTCCATCTCTCACCAGGACATACAGTCCCCCTACACCTCCATCTCTCACCAGGACATACAGTCCCTCTACACCTCCATCTCTCACCAGGACATACAGTCCCCCTACACCTCCATCTCTCACCAGGACATACAGTCCCCCTACACCTCCATCTCTCACCAGGACATACAGTCCCTCTACACCTCCATCTCTCACCAGGACATACAGACCCTCTACACCTCCATCTCTCACCAGGACATACAGTCCCTCTACACCTCCATCTCTCACCAGGACATACAGTCCCTCTACACCTCCATCCCTCACCAGGACATACAGTCCCTCTACACCTCCATCTCTCACCAGGACATACAGTCCCTCTACACCTCCATCTCTCACCAGGACATACAGTCCCCCAACACCTCCATCTCTCACCAGGACATACAGTCCCTCTACACCTCCATCTCTCACCAGGACATACAGTCCCCCTACACCTCCATCCCTCACCAGGACATACAGTCCCTCTACACCTCCATCTCTCACCAGGACATACAGTCCCCCGACACCTCCATCTCTCACCAGGACATACAGTCCCTCTACACCTCCATCTCTCACCAGGACATACAGTCCCTCCACACCTCCATCCCTCACCAGGACATACAGTCCCTCTACACCTCCATCCCTCACCAGGACATACAGTCCCTCTACACCTCCATCTCTCACCAGGACATACAGTCCCTCTACACCTCCATCTCTCACCAGGACATACAGTCCCCCTACACCTCCATCTCTCACCAGGACATACAGTCCCTCTACACCTCCATCTCTCACCAGGACATACAGTCCCTCTACACCTCCATCTCTCACCAGGACATACAGTCCCCCTACACCTCCATCTCTCACCAGGACATACAGTCCCTCTACACCTCCATCTCTCACCAGGACATACAGTCCCTCCACACCTCCATCTCTCACCAGGACATACAGTCCCTCTACACCTCCATCTCTCACCAGGACATACAGTCCCTCTACACCTCCATCCCTCACCAGGACATACAGTCCCTCTACACCTCCATCTCTCACCAGGACATACAGTCCCTCTACACCTCCATCTCTCACCAGGACATACAGTCCCCCTACACCTCCATCCCTCACCAGGACATACAGTCCATCTACACCTCCATCCCTCACCAGGACATACAGTCCCTCTACACCTCCATCTCTCACCAGGACATACAGTCCCCCTACACCTCCATCTCTCACCAGGACATACAGTCCCCCGACACCTCCATCCCTCACCAGGACATACAGTCCCTCTACACCTCCATCCCTCACCAGGACATACAGTCCCTCTACACCTCCATCTCTCACCAGGACATACAGTCCCCCTACACCTCCATCTCTCACCAGGACGTACAGTCCCTCTACACCTCCATCTCTCACCAGGACATACAGTCCCCCTACACCTCCATCTCTCACCAGGACATACAGTCCCCCTACACCTCCATCCCTCCCCAGGACATACAGTCCCTCTACACCTCCATCTCTCACCAGGACATACAGTCCCTCTACACCTCCATCCCTCACCAGGACATACAGTCCCTCTACCCCTCCATCTCTCACCAGGACATACAGTCCCCCTACACCTCCATCTCTCACCAGGACATACAGTCCCTCTACACCTCCATCTCTCACCAGGACATACAGTCCCTCTACACCTCCATCTCTCACCAGGACATACAGTCCCCCTACACCTCCATCTCTCACCAGGACATACAGTCCCCCTACACCTCCATCCCTCACCAGGACATACAGTCCCCCTACACCTCCATCTCTCACCAGGACATACAGTCCCCCTACACCTCCATCCCTCACCAGGACATACAGTCCCTCTACACCTCCATCTCTCACCAGGACATACAGTCCCTCTACACCTCCATCTCTCACCAGGACATACAGTCCCTCTACACCTCCATCTCTCACCAGGACATACAGTCCCTCCACACCTCCATCCCTCACCAGGACATACAGTCCCTCTACACCTCCATCTCTCACCAGGACATACAGTCCCTCTACACCTCCATCTCTCACCAGGACATACAGTCCCTCGACACCTCCATCCCTCACCAGGACATACAGTCCCTCTACACCTCCATCTCTCACCAGGACATACAGTCCCTCTACACCTCCATCTCTCACCAGGACATACAGTCCCTCTACACCTCCATCTCTCACCAGGACATACAGTCCCTCCACACCTCCATCCCTCACCAGGACATACAGTCCCTCTACACCTCCATCCCTCACCAGGACATACAGTCCCTCTACACCTCCATCTCTCACCAGGACATACAGTCCCTCCACACCTCCATCTCTCACCAGGACATACAGTCCCTCTACACCTCCATCTCTCACCAGGACATACAGTCCCTCTACACCTCCATCCCTCACCAGGACATACAGTCCCTCTACACCTCCATCTCTCACCAGGACATACAGTCCCCCTACACCTCCATCTCTCACCAGGACATACAGTCCCCCTACACCTCCATCTCTCACCAGGACATACAGTCCCCCTACACCTCCATCTCTCACCAGGACATACAGTCCCCCTACACCTCCATCCCTCACCAGGACATACAGTCCCTCTACACCTCCATCTCTCACCAGGACATACAGTCCCTCTACACCTCCATCTCTCACCAGGACATACAGTCCCTCCACACCTCCATCTCTCACCAGGACATACAGTCCCCCTACACCTCCATCCCTCACCAGGACATACAGTCCCCCTACACCTCCATCCCTCACCAGGACATACAGTCCCTCTACACCTCCATCTCTCACCAGGACATACAGTCCCTCTACACCTCCATCCCTCACCAGGACATACAGTCCCTCTACACCTCCATCCCTCACCAGGACATACAGTCCCCCTACACCTCCATCCCTCACCAGGACATACAGTCCCTCTACACCTCCATCTCTCACCAGGACATACAGTCCCTCTACACCTCCATCTCTCACCAGGACATACAGTCCCCCTACACCTCCATCTCTCACCAGGACATACAGTCCCTCTACACCTCCATCTCTCACCAGGACATACAGTCCCTCTACACCTCCATCTCTCACCAGGACATACAGTCCCTCTACACCTCCATCTCTCACCAGGACATACAGTCCCTCTACACCTCCATCCCTCACCAGGACACACAGTCCCCCTACACCTCCATCCCTCACCAGGACATACAGTCCCTCTACACCTCCATCTCTCACCAGGACATACAGTCCCCCTACACCTCCATCTCTCACCAGGACATACAGTCCCCCTACACCTCCATCTCTCACCAGGACATACAGTCCCCCTACACCTCCATCTCTCACCAGGACATACAGTCCCTCTACACCTCCATCTCTCACCAGGACATACAGTCCCCCTACACCTCCATCTCTCAACAGGACATACAGTCCCTCTACACCTCCATCCCTCACCAGGACATACAGTCCCCCTACACCTCCATCTCTCACCAGGACATACAGTCCCTCTACACCTCCATCTCTCACCAGGACATACAGTCCCCCTACACCTCCATCTCTCAACAGGACATACAGTCCCTCTACACCTCCATCCCTCACCAGGACATACAGTCCCTCTGCACCTCCATCTCTCACCAGGACATACAGTCCCTCTACACCTCCATCTCTCACCAGGACATACAGTCCCCGTACACCTCCATCTCTCACCAGGACATACAGTCCCTCTACACCTCCATCCCTCACCAGGACATACAGTCCCTCCACACCTCCATCCCTCACCAGGACATACAGTCCCTCTACACCTCCATCTCTCACCAGGACATACAGTCCCTCTACACCTCCATCTCTCACCAGGACATACAGTCCCCCTACACCTCCATCTCTCACCAGGACATACAGTCCCTCTACACCTCCATCCCTCACCAGGACATACAGTCCCCCTACACCTCCATCCCTCACCAGGACATACAGTCCCCCTACACCTCCATCCCTCACCGGAACATACAGTCCCTCTACACCTCCATCCCTCACCAGGACATACAGTCCCCCTACACCTCCATCCCTCACCAGGACATACAGTCCCTCTACACCTCCATCTCTCACCAGGACATACAGTCCCCCTACACTTCCATCTCTCACCAGGACATACAGTCCCTCTACACCTCCATCTCTCTCCAGGACATACAGTCCCTCTACACCTCCATCTCTCACCAGGACATACAGTCCCTCTACACCTCCATCTCTCACCAGGACATACAGTCCCCCTACACCTCCATCTCTCACCAGGACATACAGTCCCTCTACACCTCCATCTCTCACCAGGACATACAGTCCCTCTACACCTCCATCTCTCACCAGGACATACAGTCCCTCTACACCTCCATCTCTCACCAGGACATGCAGTCCCTCCACACCTCCATCCCTCACCAGGACATACAGTCCCTCTACACCTCCATCTCTCACCAGGACATACAGTCCCCCTACACCTCCATCTCTCACCAGGACATACAGTCCCTCCACACCTCCATCTCTCACCAGGACATACAGTCCCTCTACACCTCCATCCCTCACCAGGACATACAGTCCCTCTACACCTCCATCCCTCACCAGGACATACAGTCCCTCTACACCTCCATCCCTCACCAGGACATACAGTCCCTCTACACCTCCATCTCTCACCAGGACATACAGTCCCTCTACACCTCCATCCCTCACCAGGACATACAGTCCCTCTACACCTCCATCCCTCACCAGGACATACAGTCCCTCTACACCTCCATCCCTCACCAGGACATACAGTCCCTCTACACCTCCATCCCTCACCAGGACATACAGTCCCCCTACACCTCCATCTCTCACCAGGACATACAGTCCCCCTACACCTCCATCCCTCACCAGGACATACAGTCCCTCTACACCTCCATCTCTCACCAGGACATACAGTCCCTCTACACCTCCATCCCTCACCAGGACATACAGTCCCTCTACACCTCCATCCCTCACCAGGACATACAGTCCCTCGACACCTCCATCTCTCACCAGGACATACAGTCCCCCTACACCTCCATCCCTCACCAGGACATACAGTCCCTCTACACCTCCATCTCTCACCAGGACATACAGTCCCTCTACACCTCCATCTCTCACCAGGACATACAGTCCCTCTACACCTCCATCCCTCACCAGGACATACAGTCCCTCTACACCTCCATCTCTCACCAGGACATACAGTCCCCCTACACCTCCATCTCTCACCAGGACATACAGTCCCTCTACACCTCCATCTCTCACCAGGACATACAGTCCCTCTACACCTCCATCTCTCACCAGGACATACAGTCCCTCTACACCTCCATCCCTCACCAGGACATACAGTCCCCCTACACCTCCATCTCTCACCAGGACATACAGTCCCTCTACACCTCCATCTCTCACCAGGACATACAGTCCCCCTACACCTCCATCTCTCACCAGGACATACAGTCCCTCTACACCTCCATCCCTCACCAGGACATACAGTCCCTCTACACCTCCATCTCTCACCAGGACATACAGTCCCTCTACACCTCCATCTCTCACCAGGACATACAGTCCCTCTACACCTCCATCTCTCACCAGGACATACAGTCCCTCTACACCTCCATCTCTCACCAGGACATACAGTCCCTCTACACCTCCATCTCTCACCAGGACATACAGTCCCTCTACACCTCCATCCCTCACCAGGACATACAGTCCCTCTACACCTCCATCCCTCACCAGGACATACAGTCCCTCTACACCTCCATCCCTCACCAGGACATACAGTCCCTCTACACCTCCATCTCTCACCAGGACATACAGTCCCTCTACACCTCCATCTCTCACCAGGACATACAGTCCCTCTACACCTCCATCTCTCACCAGGACATACAGTCCCTCTACACCTCCATCTCTCACCAGGACATACAGTCCCTCTACACCTCCATCTCTCACCAGGACATACAGTCCCCCTACACCTCCATCTCTCACCAGGACATACAGTCCCTCTACACCTCCATCTCTCACCAGGACATACAGTCCCCCTACACCTCCATCCCTCACCAGGACATACAGTCCCTCTACACCTCCATCTCTCACCAGGACATACACTCCCTCCACACCTCCATCTCTCACCAGGACATACAGTCCCTCTACACCTCCATCCCTCACCAGGACATACAGTCCCTCTACACCTCCATCTCTCACCAGGACATACAGTCCCTCTACACCTCCATCTCTCACCAGGACATACAGTCCCTCTACACCTCCATCCCTCACCAGGACATACAGTCCCCCTACACCTCCATCTCTCACCAGGACATACAGTCCCCCTACACCTCCATCTCTCACCAGGACATACAGTCCCCCTACACCTCCATCTCTCACCAGGACATACAGTCCCTCTACACCTCCATCTCTCACCAGGACATACAGTCCCCCTACACCTCCATCTCTCACCAGGACATACAGTCCCTCTGCACCTCCATCTCTCACCAGGACATACAGTCCCTCTACACCTCCATCTCTCACCAGGACATACAGTCCCCCGACACCTCCATCTCTCACCAGGACATACAGTCCCTCTACACCTCCATCCCTCACCAGGACATACAGTCCCTCTACACCTCCATCCCTCACCAGGACATACAGTCCCCCTACACCTCCATCTCTCACCAGGACATACAGTCCCTCTACACCTCCATCTCTCACCAGGACATACAGTCCCCCTACACCTCCATCCCTCACCAGGACATACAGTCCCTCCACACCTCCATCTCTCACCAGGACATACAGTCCCTCCACACCTCCATCTCTCACCAGGACATACAGTCCCTCTACACCTCCATCTCTCACCAGGACATACAGTCCCTCGACACCTCCATCCCTCACCAGGACATACAGTCCCCCTACACCTCCATCTCTCACCAGGACATACAGTCCCCCTACACCTCCATCCCTCACCAGGACATACAGTCCCTCTACACCTCCATCCCTCACCAGGACATACAGTCCCTCTACACCTCCATCCCTCACCAGGACATACAGTCCCTCCACACCTCCATCTCTCACCAGGACATACAGTCCCTCCACACCTCCATCTCTCACCAGGACATACAGTCCCCCTACACCTCCATCCCTCACCAGGACATACAGTCCCTCTACACCTCCATCTCTCACCATGACATACAGTCCCTCTACACCTCCATCCCTCACCAGGACATACAGTCCCTCTACACCTCCATCTCTCACCATGACATACAGTCCCCCTACACCTCCATCTCTCACCAGGAGATACAGTCCCCCTACACCTCCATCCCTCACCAGGACATACAGTCCCTCCACACCTCCATCTCTCACCAGGACATACAGTCCCTCTACACCTCCATCCCTCACCAGGACATACAGTCCCTCTACACCTCCATCTCTCACCAGGACATACAGTCCCTCTCCACCTCCATCTCTCACCAGGACATACAGTCCCTCTACACCTCCATCTCTCACCAGGACATACAGTCCCTCCACACCTCCATCTCTCACCAGGACATACAGTCCCTCTCCACCTCCATCTCTCACCAGGACATACAGTCCCTCTCCACCTCCATCTCTCACCAGGACATACAGTCCCTCTACACCTCCATCTCTCACCAGGACATACAGTCCCTCTCCACCTCCATCTCTCACCAGGACATACAGTCCCTCTACACCTCCATCCCTCACCAGGACATACAGTCCCTCTACACCTCCATCTCTCACCAGGACATACAGTCCCTCTCCACCTCCATCTCTCACCAGGACATACAGTCCCTCTACACCTCCATCTCTCACCAGGACATACAGTCCCTCTACACCTCCATCTCTCACCAGGACATACAGTCCCTCTACACCTCCATCCCTCACCAGGACATACAGTCCCTCTACACCTCCATCTCTCACCAGGACATACAGTCCCTCTACACCTCCATCTCTCACCTGGACATACAGTCCCTCTACACCTCCATCCCTCACCAGGACATACAGTCCCTCTACACCTCCATCTCTCACCTGGACATACAGTCCCCCTACACCTCCATCTCTCACCAGGACATACAGTCCCTCTACACCTCCATCCCTCACCAGGACATACAGTCCCCCTACACCTCCATCTCTCACCAGGACATACAGTCCCCCTACACCTCCATCTCTCACCAGGACATACAGTCCCTCTACACCTCCATCCCTCACCAGGACATACAGTCCCTCTACACCTCCATCTCTCACCAGGACATACAGTCCCTCTACACCTCCATCTCTCACCAGGACATACAGTCCCTCTACACCTCCATCCCTCACCAGGACATACAGTCCCTCTACACCTCCATCTCTCACCAGGACATACAGTCCCTCCACACCTCCATCTCTCACCAGGACATACAGTCCCTCTACACCTCCATCCCTCACCAGGACATACAGTCCCTCTACACCTCCATCTCTCACCAGGACATACAGCCCCTCCACACCTCCATCTCTCACCAGGACATACAGTCCCCCTACACCTCCATCTCTCACCAGGACATACAGTCCCCCTACACCTCCATCTCTCACCAGGACATACAGTCCCTCCACACCTCCATCTCTCACCAGGACATACAGTCCCTCTACACCTCCATCTCTCACCAGGACAAACAGTCCCTCTACACCTCCATCTCTCACCAGGACATACAGTCCCTCTACACCTCCATCTCTCACCAGGACATACAGTCCCTCTACACCTCCATCCCTCACCAGGACATACAGTCCCTCTACACCTCCATCCCTCACCAGGACATACAGTCCCTCTACACCTCCATCTCTCACCAGGACATACAGTCCCCCTACACCTCCATCTCTCACCAGGACATACAGTCCCTCTACACCTCCATCTCTCACCAGGACATACAGTCCCTCTACACCTCCATCCCTCACCAGGACATACAGTCCCCCTACACCTCCATCTCTCACCAGGACATACAGTCCCTCCACACCTCCATCTCTCACCAGGACATACAGTCCCTCGACACCTCCATCCCTCACCAGGACATACAGTCCCTCTACACCTCCATCTCTCACCAGGACATACAGTCCCTCTACACCTCCATCCCTCACCAGGACATACAGTCCCTCTCCACCTCCATCTCTCACCAGGACATACAGTCCCTCTACACCTCCATCCCTCACCAGGACATACAGTCCCTCTACACCTCCATCTCTCACCAGGACATACAGTCCCTCTACACCTCCATCCCTCACCAGGACATACAGTCCCTCTACATCTCCATCCCTCACCAGGACATACAGTCCCTCTACACCTCCATCTCTCACCAGGACATACAGTCCCCCTACACCTCCATCTCTCACCAGGACATACAGTCCCCCTACACCTCCATCTCTCACCAGGACATACAGTCCCCCTACACCTCCATCCCTCACCATGACATACAGTCCCTCTACACCTCCATCCCTCACCAGGACATACAGTCCCTCTACACCTCCATCTCTCACCAGGACATACAGTCCCCCTACACCTCCATCCCTCACCAGGACATACAGTCCCCCTACACCTCCATCTCTCACCAGGAAATACAATCCCCCTACACCTCCATCTCTCACCAGGACATACAGTCCCCCTACACCTCCATCTCTCACCAGGACATACAGTCCCTCTACACCTCCATCCCTCACCAGGACATACAGTCCCTCTACACCTCCATCCCTCACCAGGACATACAGTCCCCCTACACCTCCATCCCTCACCAGGACATACAGTCCCTCTACACCTCCATCTCTCACCAGGACATACAGTCCCTCCACACCTCCATCCCTCACCAGGACATACAGTCCCTCTACACCTCCATCTCTCACCAGGACATACAGTCCCTCTACACCTCCATCTCTCACCAGGACATACAGTCCCCCTACACCTCCATCCCTCACCAGGACATACAGTCCCCCTACACCTCCATCTCTCACCAGGAAATACAATCCCCCTACACCTCCATCTCTCACCAGGACATACAGTCCCCCTACACCTCCATCTCTCACCAGGACATACAGTCCCTCTACACCTCCATCCCTCACCAGGACATACAGTCCCCCTACACCTCCATCTCTCACCAGGAAATACAATCCCCCTACACCTCCATCTCTCACCAGGACATACAGTCCCCCTACACCTCCATCCCTCACCAGGACATACAGTCCCTCTACACCTCCATCCCTCACCAGGACATACAGTCCCCCTACACCTCCATCTCTCACCAGGAAATACAATCCCCCTACACCTCCATCTCTCACCAGGACATACAGTCCCTCTACACCTCCATCCCTCACCAGGACATACAGTCCCTCTACACCTCCATCTCTCACCAGGAAATACAATCCCCCTACACCTCCATCCCTCACCAGGACATACAGTCCCTCTACACCTCCATCTCTCACCAGGACATACAGTCCCTCTACACCTCCATCCCTCACCAGGACATACAGTCCCCCTACACCTCCATCTCTCACCAGGACATACAGTCCCCCTACACCTCCATCCCTCACCAGGACATACAGTCACTCTACACATCCATCCCTCACCAGGACATACAGTCCCTCCACACCTCCATCTCTCACCAGGACATACAGTCCCCCTACACCTCCATCCCTCACCAGGACATACAGTCTCTCTACACCTCCATCTCTCACCAGGACATACAGTCCCTCTACACCTCCATCTCTCACCAGGACATACAGTCCCTCTACACCTCCATCTCTCACCAGGACATACAGTCCCTCTACACCTCCATCCCTCACCAGGACATACAGTCCCTCTACACCTCCATCTCTCACCAGGACATACAGTCCCCCTACACCTCCATCTCTCACCAGGACATACAGTCCCTCTACACCTCCATCCCTCACCAGGACATACAGTCCCTCTACACCTCCATCTCTCACCAGGACATACAGTCCCCCTACACCTCCATCCCTCACCAGGACATACAGTCCCTCTACACCTCCATCTCTCACCAGGACATACAGTCCCTCTACACCTCCATCTCTCACCAGGACATACAGTCCCTCTACACCTCCATCCCTCACCAGGACATACAGTCCCTCTACACCTCCATCCCTCACCAGGACATACAGTCCCTCTACACCTCCATCCCTCACCAGGACATACAGTCCCCCTACACCTCCATCTCTCACCAGGACATACAGTCCCTCTACACCTCCATCCCTCACCAGGACATACAGTCCCTCTACACCTCCATCCCTCACCAGGACATACAGTCCCTCTACACCTCCATCCCTCACCAGGACATACAGTCCCTCTACACCTCCATCCCTCACCAGGACATACAGTCCCTCTACACCTCCATCTCTCACCAGGACATACAGTCCCTCTACACCTCCATCCCTCACCAGGACATACAGTCCCTCTACACCTCCATCCCTCACCAGGACATACAGTCCCTCTACACCTCCATCTCTCACCAGGACATACAGTCCCTCTACACCTCCATCTCTCACCAGGACATACAGTCCCCCTACACCTCCATCTCTCACCAGGACATACTGTCCCTCTACACCTCCATCCCTCACCAGGACATACAGTCTCTCTACACCTCCATCTCTCACCAGGACATACACTCCCTCTACACCTCCATCCCTCACCAGGACATACACTCCCTCTACACCTCCATCCCTCACCAGGACATACAGTCCCTCTGCACCTCCATCCCTCACCAGGACATACAGTCCCTCCACACCTCCATCTCTCACCAGGACATACAGTCCCTCTACACCTCCATCCCTCACCAGGACATACAGTCCCTCGACACCTCCATCTCTCACCAGGACATACAGTCCCCCTACACCTCCATCCCTCACCAGGACATACAGTCCCTCTACACCTCCATCTCTCACCAGAACATACAGTCCCCCTACACCTCCATCTCTCACCAGGACATACAGTCCCTCTACACCTCCATCCCTCACCAGGACATACAGTCCCTCTACACCTCCATCTCTCACCAGGACATACAGTCCCCCTACACCTCCATCCCTCACCAGGACATACAGTCCCTCTACACCTCCATCTCTCACCAGGACATACAGTACCCCTACACCTCCATCCCTCACCAGGACATACAGTCCCCCTACACCTCCATCTCTCACCAGGACATACAGTCCCCCTACACCTCCATCCCTCACCAGAACATACAGTCCCTCTACACCTCCATCTCTCACCAGGACATACAGTCCCTCTACACCTCCATCCCTCACCAGGACATACAGTCCCTCTACACCTCCATCTCTCACCAGGACATACAGTCCCTCTACACCTCCATCTCTCACCAGGACATACAGTCCCTCTACACCTCCATCTCTCACCAGGACATACAGTCCCCCTACACCTCCATCCCTCACCAGGACATACAGTCCCTCTACACCTCCATCTCTCTCCAGGACATACAGTCCCCCTACACCTCCATCCCTCACCAGGACATACAGTCCCTCTACACCTCCATCTCTCACCAGGACATACAGTCCCTCGACACCTCCATCTCTCACCAGGACATACAGTCCCCCTACACCTCCATCTCTCACCAGGACATACAGTCCCTCCACACCTCCATCCCTCACCGGGACATACAGTCCCTCGACACCTCCATCTCTCACCAGGACATACAGTCCCTCTACACCTCCATCTCTCACCAGGACATACAGTCCCCCTACACCTCCATCTCTCACCAGGACATACAGTCCCTCTACACCTCCATCTCTCACCAGGACATACAGTCCCTCTACACCTCCATCTCTCACCAGGACATACAGTCCCCCTACACCTCCATCCCTCACCAGGACATACAGTCCCTCTACACCTCCATCTCTCTCCAGGACATACAGTCCCTCGACACCTCCATCTCTCACCAGGACATACAGTCCCCCTACACCTCCATCTCTCACCAGGACATACAGTCCCTCCACACCTCCATCCCTCACCGGGACATACAGTCCCTCGACACCTCCATCTCTCACCAGGACATACAGTCCCTCTACACCTCCATCTCTCACCAGGACATACAGTCCCTCTACACCTCCATCCCTCACCAGGACATACAGTCCCTCTACACCTCCATCTCTCACCAGGACATACAGTCCCTCCACACCTCCATCCCTCACCAGGACATACAGTCCCTCGACACCTCCATCTCTCACCAGGACATACAGTCCCTCTACACCTCCATCTCTCACCAGGACATACAGTCCCCCTACACCTCCATCTCTCACCAGGACATACAGTCCCTCCACACCTCCATCCCTCACCAGGACATACAGTCCCTCTACACCTCCATCCCTCACCAGGACATACAGTCCCTCGACACCTCCATCTCTCACCAGGACATACAGTCCCCCTACACCTCCATCTCTCACCAGGACATACAGTCCCTCCACACCTCCATCCCTCACCGGGACATACAGTCCCTCTACACCTCCATCCCTCACCAGGAAATACAGTCCCTCTACACCTCCATCCCTCACCAGGACATACAGTCCCCCTACACCTCCATCTCTCACCAGGACATACAGTCCCTCTACACCTCCATCTCTCACCAGGACATACAGTCCCCCTACACCTCCATCCCTCACCAGGACATACAGTCCCCCTACACCTCCATCCCTCACCAGGACATACAGTCCCCCTACACCTCCATCTCTCACCAGGACATACAGTCCCTCTACACCTCCATCCCTCACCAGGACATACAGTCCCTCTACACCTCCATCTCTCACCAGGACATACAGTCCCCCTACACCTCCATCCCTCACCAGGACATACAGTCCCTCTACACCTCCATCTCTCACCAGGACATACAGTCCCTCTACACCTCCATCTCTCACCAGGACATACAGTCCCCCTACACCTCCATCTCTCACCAGGACATACAGTCCCTCTACACCTCCATCCCTCACCAGGACATACAGTCCCCCTACACCTCCATCTCTCACCAGGACATACAGTCCCTCTACACCTCCATCTCTCACCAGGACATACAGTCCCTCTACACCTCCATCTCTCACCAGGACATACAGTCCCTCTACACCTCCATCTCTCACCAGGACACACAGTCCCTCTACACCTCCATCCCTCACCAGGACATACAGTCCCTCTACACCTCCATCTCTCACCAGGACATACAGTCCCCCTACACCTCCATCTCTCACCAGGACATACAGTCCCCCTACACCTCCATCCCTCACCAGGACATACAGTCCCCCTACACCTCCATCCCTCACCAGGACATACAGTCCCTCTACACCTCCATCCCTCACCAGGACATACAGTCCCTCTACACCTCCATCTCTCACCAGGACATACAGTCCCCCTACACCTCCATCTCTCACCAGGACATACAGTCCCTCCACACCTCCATCTCTCACCAGGACATACAGTCCCTCTACACCTCCATCCCTCACCAGGACATACAGTCCCCCTACACCTCCATCTCTCACCAGGACATACAGTCCCTCTACACCTCCATCTCTCACCAGGACATACAGTCCCCCTACATCTCCATCTCTCACCAGGACATACAGTCCCTCTACACCTCCATCTCTCACCAGGACATACAGTCCCTCTACACCTCCATCTCTCACCAGGACATACAGTCCCCCTACACCTCCATCTCTCACCAGGACATACAGTCCCTCCACACCTCCATCTCTCACCAGGACATACAGTCCCTCTACACCTCCATCCCTCACCAGGACATACAGTCCCCCTACACCTCCATCTCTCACCAGGACATACAGTCCCTCTACACCTCCATCCCTCACCAGGACATACAGTCCCCCTACACCTCCATCTCTCACCAGGACACACAGTCCCTCTACACCTCCATCTCTCACCAGGACATACAGTCCCCCTACATCTCCATCTCTCACCAGGACATACAGTCCCCCTACACCTCCATCTCTCACCATGACATACAGTCCCCCTACACCTCCATCTCTCACCAGGACATACAGTCCCTCTACACCTCCATCCCTCACCAGGACATACAGTCCCTCTACACCTCCATCTCTCACCAGGACATACAGTCCCTCTACACCTCCATCCCTCACCAGGACATACAGTCCCTCTACACCTCCATCTCTCACCAGGACATACAGTCCCTCTACACCTCCATCTCTCACCAGGACATACAGTCCCTCTACACCTCCATCCCTCACCAGGACATACAGTCCCCCTACACCTCCATCTCTCACCAGGACATACAGTCCCCCTACACCTCCATCTCTCACCAGGACATACAGTCCCCCTACACCTCCATCTCTCACCAGGACATACAGTCTCTCTACACCTCCATCCCTCACCAGGACATACAGTCCCTCTACACCTCCATCTCTCACCAGGACATACAGTCCCTCTACACCTCCATCCCTCACCAGGACATACAGTCCCTCTACACCTCCATCTCTCACCAGGACATACAGTCCCTCTACACCTCCATCTCTCACCAGGACATACAGTCCCTCTACACCTCCATCCCTCACCAGGACATACAGTCCCTCTACACCTCCATCCCTCACCAGGACATACAGTCCCTCTACACCTCCATCTCTCACCAGGACATACAGTCCCCCTACACCTCCATCCCTCACCAGGACATACAGTCCCCCTACACCTCCATCTCTCACCAGGACATACAGTCCCCCTACACCTCCATCTCTCACCAGGACATACAGTCCCCCTACACCTCCATCTCTCACCAGGACATACAGTCCCCCTACACCTCCATCTCTCACCAGGACATACAGTCCCCCTACACCTCCATCTCTCACCAGGACATACAGTCCCTCTACACCTCCATCTCTCACCAGGACATACAGTCCCTCTACACCTCCATCTCTCACCAGGACACACAGTCCCTCTACACCTCCATCTCTCACCAGGACATACAGTCCCCCTACATCTCCATCTCTCACCAGGACATACAGTCCCCCTACACCTCCATCTCTCACCAGGACATACAGTCCCCCTACACCTCCATCTCTCACCAGGTCATACAGTCCCTCTACACCTCCATCTCTCACCAGGACATACAGTCCCCCTACACCTCCATCTCTCACCAGGACATACAGTCCCTCTACACCTCCATCTCTCACCAGGACATACAGTCCCTCTACACCTCCATCTCTCACCAGGACATACAGTCCCCCTACACCTCCATCTCTCACCAGGACATACAGTCCCCCTACACCTCCATCTCTCACCAGGACATACAGTCCCTCTACACCTCCATCCCTCACCAGGACATACAGTCCCTCTACACCTCCATCTCTCACCAGGACATACAGTCCCTCTACACCTCCATCTCTCACCAGGACATACAGTCCCCCTACACCTCCATCCCTCATCAGGACATACAGTCCCCCTACACCTCCATCTCTCACCAGGACATACAGTCCCTCTGCACCTCCATCCCTCACCAGGACATACAGTCCCCCTACACCTCCATCCCTCACCAGGACATACAGTCCCTCTACACCTCCATCCCTCACCAGGACATACAGTCCCTCTACACCTCCATCTCTCACCAGGACATACAGTCCCTCCACACCTCCATCTCTCACCAGGACATACAGTCCCCCTACACCTCCATCTCTCACCAGGACATACAGTCCCTCTACACCTCCATCTCTCACCAGGACATACAGTCCCTCTACACCTCCATCTCTCACCAGGACATACAGTCCCTCTACACCTCCATCTCTCACCAGGACATACAGTCCCCCTACACCTCCATCTCTCACCAGGACATACAGTCCCTCTACACCTCCATCTCTCACCAGGACATACAGTCCCTCTACACCTCCATCTCTCACCAGGACATACAGTCCCTCTACACCTCCATCTCTCACCAGGACATACAGTCCCTCTACACCTCCATCCCTCACCAGGACATACAGTCCCTCTACACCTCCATCTCTCACCAGGACATACAGTCCCTCTACACCTCCATCTCTCACCAGGACATACAGTCCCCCTACACCTCCATCTCTCACCAGGACATACAGTCCCTCTACACCTCCATCCCTCACCAGGACATACAGTCCCTCCACACCTCCATCTCTCACCAGGACATACAGTCCCTCTACACCTCCATCCCTCACCAGGACATACAGTCCCTCCACACCTCCATCCCTCACCAGGACATACAGTCCCTCTACACCTCCATCTCTCACCAGGACATACAGTCCCTCCACACCTCCATCTCTCACCAGGACATACAGTCCCTCTACACCTCCATCCCTCACCAGGACATACAGTCCCTCTACACCTCCATCTCTCACCAGGACATACAGTCCCTCTACACCTCCATCCCTCACCAGGACATACAGTCCCTCCTCACCTCCATCTCTCACCAGGACATACAGTCCCTCTACACCTCCATCTCTCACCAGGACATACAGTCCCTCTACACCTCCATCCCTCACCAGGACATACAGTCCCTCTACACCTCCATCTCTCACCAGGACATACAGTCCCTCTACACCTCCATCCCTCACCAGGACATACAGTCCCCCTACACCTCCATCTCTCACCAGGACATACAGTCCCTCTACACCTCCATCTCTCACCAGGACATACAGTCCCTCTGCACCTCCATCCCTCACCAGGACATACAGTCCCTCTACACCTCCATCCCTCACCAGGACATACAGCCCTCTACACCTCCATCCCTCACCAGGACACACAGTCCCTCTACACCTCCATCTCTCACCAGGACATACAGTCCCTCCTCACCTCCATCTCTCACCAGGACATACAGTCCCTCTACACCTCCATCTCTCACCAGGACATACAGTCCCTCCACACCTCCATCCCGCAACAGGACATACAGTCCCTCTACACCTCCATCCCTCACCAGGACATACAGTCCCTCTACACCTCCATCTCTCACCAGGACATACAGTCCCTCTACACCTCCATCTCTCACCAGGACATACAGTCCCTCCACACCTCCATCTCTCACCAGGACATACAGTCCCCCTACACCTCCATCTCTCACCAGGACATACAGTCCCTCTACACCTCCATCTCTCACCAGGACATACAGTCCCCCTACACCTCCATCTCTCACCAGGACATACAGTCCCTCTACACCTCCATCTCTCACCAGGACATACAGTCCCTCCACACCTCCATCTCTCACCAGGACATACAGTCCCTCCACACCTCCATCTCTCACCAGGACATACAGTCCCTCTACACCTCCATCCCTCACCAGGACATACAGTCCCCCTACACCTCCATCTCTCACCAGGACATACAGTCCCTCTACACCTCCATCCCTCACCAGGACATACAGTCCCCCTACACCTCCATCTCTCACCAGGACATACAGTCCCTCCACACCTCCATCTCTCACCAGGACATACAGTCCCCCTACACCTCCATCCGTCACCAGGACATACAGTCCCTCTACACCTCCATCCCTCACCAGGACATACAGTCCCTCTACACCTCCATCTCTCACCAGGACATACACTCCCTCTACACCTCCATCTCTCACCAGGACATACAGTCCCTCTACACCTCCATCTCTCACCAGGACATACAGTCCCCCTACACCTCCATCTCTCACCAGGACATACAGTCCCTCTACACCTCCATCCCGCACCAGGACATACAGTCCCTCTACACCTCCATCTCTCACCAGGACATACAGTCCCTCTACACCTCCATCTCTCACCAGGACATACAGTCCCTCTACACCTCCATCCCTCACCAGGACATACAGTCCCTCTACACCTCCATCCCTCACCAGGACATACAGTCCCTCTACACCTCCATCCCTCACCAGGACATACAGTCCCTCTACACCTCCATCTCTCACCAGGACATACAGTCCCTCTACACCTCCATCTCTCACCAGGACATACAGTCCCCCTACACCTCCATCTCTCACCAGGACATACAGTCCCCCTACACCTCCATCTCTCACCAGGACATACAGTCCCTCTACACCTCCATCCCTCACCAGGACATACAGTCCCCCTACACCTCCATCTCTCACCAGGACATACAGTCCCCCTACACCTCCATCCCTCACCAGGACATACAGTCCCCCTACACCTCCATCTCTCACCAGGACATACAGTCCCTCTACACCTCCATCCCTCACCAGGACATACAGTCCCTCCACACCTCCATCTCTCACCAGGACATACAGTCCCTCTACACCTCCATCTCTCACCAGGACATACAGTCCCTCTACACCTCCATCTCTCACCAGGACATACAGTCCCTCTACACCTCCATCTCTCACCAGGACATGCAGTCCCACTACACCTCCATCTCTCACCAGGACATACAGTCTCTCTGCACCTCCATCCCTCACCAGGACATACAGTCTCCCTACACCTCCATCCCTCACCAGGACATACAGTCCCTCTACACCTCCATCCCTCACCAGGACATACAGTCCCTCTACACCTCCATCCCTCACCAGGACATACAGTCCCTCTACACCTCCATCTCTCACCAGGACAGACAGTCCCTCCACACCTCCATCTCTCACCAGGACATACAGTCCCTCTACACCTCCATCTCTCACCAGGACATACAGTCCCCCTACACCTCCATCCCTCACCAGGACATACAGTCCCTCTACACCTCCATCCCTCACCAGGACATACAGTCCCTCTACACCTCCATCTCTCACCAGGACATACAGTCCCCCTACACCTCCATCCCTCACCAGGACATACAGTCCCTCGACACCTCCATCTCTCACCAGGACATACAGTCCCCCTACACCTCCATCCCTCACCAGGACATACAGTCCCTCGACACCTCCATCTCTCACCAGGACATACAGTCCCTCTACACCTCCATCTCTCACCAGGACACACAGTCCCTCTACACCTCCATCTCTCACCAGGACATACAGTCCCTCTACACCTCCATCCCTCACCAGGACATACAGTCCCTCTACACCTCCATCCCTCACCAGGACATACAGTCCCTCTACACCTCCATCCCTCACCAGGACATACAGTCCCTCTACACCTCCATCCCTCACCAGGACATACAGTCCCTCTACACCTCCATCTCTCACCAGGACATACAGTCCCTCCACACCTCCATCTCTCACCAGGACATACAGTCCCTCTACACCTCCATCTCTCACCAGGACATACAGTCCCTCGACACCTCCATCTCTCACCAGGACATACAGTCCCTCTACACCTCCATCCCTCACCAGGACATACAGTCCCTCTACACCTCCATCCCTCACCAGGACATACAGTCCCTCCACACCTCCATCTCTCACCAGGACATACAGTCCCTCTACACCTCCATCTCTCACCAGGACATACAGTCCCACTACACCTCCATCTCTCACCAGGACATACAGTCCCTCTACACCTCCATCTCTCACCAGGACATACAGTCCCTCTACACCTCCATCTCTCACCAGGACATACAGTCCCTCTACACCTCCATCTCTCACCAGGACATACAGTCCCTCTACACCTCCATCTCTCACCAGGACATACAGTCCCCCTACACCTCCATCTCTCACCAGGACATACAGTCCCCCTACACCTCCATCTCTCACCAGGACATACAGTCCCTCTACACCTCCATCTCTCACCAGGACATACAGTCCCCCTACACCTCCATCTCTCACCAGGACATACAGTCCCCCTACACCTCCATCTCTCACCAGGACATACAGTCCCTCTACACCTCCATCCCTCACCAGGACATACAGTCCCTCTACACCTCCATCTCTCACTAGTACATACAGTCCCCCGACACCTCCATCTCTCACCAGGACATACAGTCCCTCTACACCTCCATCTCTCACCAGGACATACAGTCCCTCTACACCTCCATCTCTCACCAGGACATACAGTCCCTCTACACCTCCATCTCTCACCAGGACATACAGTCCCTCTACACCTCCATCTCTCACCAGGACATACAGTCCCTCTACACCTCCATCTCTCACCAGGACATACAGTCCCTCTACACCTCCATCCCTCACCAGGACATACAGTCCCCCTACACCTCCATCCCTCACCAGGACATACAGTCCCTCTACACCTCCATCTCTCACCAGGACATACAGTCCCCCTACACCTCCATCTCTCACCAGGACATACAGTCCCTCTACACCTCCATCCCTCACCAGGACATACAGTCCCTCTACACCTCCATCTCTCACCAGGACATACAGTCCCTCTACACCTCCATCTCTCACCGGGACATACAGTCCCTCTACACCTCCATCCCTCATCAGGACATACAGTCCCCCTACACCTCCATCTCTCACCAGGACATACAGTCCCTCTACACCTCCATCTCTCACCAGGACATACAGTCCCTCTACACCTCCATCTCTCACTAGTACATACAGTCCCCCTACACCTCCATCTCTCACCAGGACATACAGTCCCCCTACACCTCCATCTCTCACCATGACATACAGTCCCTCTACACCTCCATCTCTCACCAGGACATACAGTCCCTCTACACCTCCATCCCTCACCAGGACATACAGTCCCTCCACACCTCCATCCCTCACCAGGACATACAGTCCCTCTACACCTCCATCTCTCACCAGGACATACAGTCCCTCTACACCTCCATCTCTCACCAGGACATACAGTCCCTCTACACCTCCATCTCTCACCAGGACATACAGTCCCTCTACACCTCCATCCCTCACCAGGACATACAGTCCCTCTACACCTCCATCCCTCACCAGGACAGACAGTCCCTCTACACCTCCATCCCTCACCAGGACATACAGTCCCTCTACATCTCCATCCCTCACCAGGACATACAGTCCCTCTACACCTCCATCTCTCACCAGGACATACAGTCCCCCTACACCTCCATCTCTCACCAGGACATACAGTCCCTCTACATCTCCATCCCTCACCAGGACATACAGTCCCTCTACACCTCCATCCCTCACCAGGACAGACAGTCCCTCTACACCTCCATCCCTCACCAGGACATACAGTCCCTCTACACCTCCATCCCTCACCAGGACATACAGTCCCTCTACACCTCCAACCCTCACCAGGACATACAGTCCCTCTACACCTCCATCTCTCACCAGGACATACAGTCCCTCTACACCTCCATCTCTCACCAGGACATACAGTCCCTCTACACCTCCATCTCTCACCAGGACATACAGTCCCTCTACACCTCCATCCCTCACCAGGACATACAGTCCCTCCACACCTCCATCTCTCACCAGGACATACAGTCCCTCTACACCTCCATCTCTCACCAGGACATACAGTCCCTCTACACCTCCATCTCTCACCAGGACATACAGTCCCTCTACACCTCCATCCCTCACCAGGACATACAGTCCCTCTACACCTCCATCCCTCACCAGGACATACAGTCCCCCTACACCTCCATCCCTCACCAGGACATACAGTCCCTCTACACCTCCATCTCTCACCAGGACATACAGTCCCTCTACACCTCCATCTCTCACCAGGACATACAGTCCCTCTACACCTCCATCTCTCACCAGGACATACAGTCCCCCTACACCTCCATCTCTCACCAGGACATACAGTCCCTCTACACCTCCATCCCTCCCCAGGACATACAGTCCCTCTACACCTCCATCTCTCACCAGGACATACAGTCCCTCTACACCTCCATCTCTCACCAGGACATACAGTCCCTCTACACCTCCATCTCTCACCAGGACATACAGTCCCTCTACACCTCCATCTCTCACCAGGACATACAGTCCCTCTACACCTCCATCTCTCACCAGGACATACAGTCCCTCTACACCTCCATCCCTCACCAGGACATACAGTCCCCCTACACCTCCATCTCTCACCAGGACATACAGTCCCTCTACACCTCCATCTCTCACCAGGACATACAGTCCCTCTACACCTCCATCTCTCACCAGGACATACAGTCCCCCTACACCTCCATCTCTCACCAGGACATACAGTCCCCCTACACCTCCATCCCTCACCAGGACATACAGTCCCTCTACACCTCCATCCCTCACCAGGACATACAGTCCCTCTACACCTCCATCTCTCACCAGGACATACAGTCCCTCTACACCTCCATCTCTCACCAGGACATACAGTCCCCCCACACCTCCATCCCTCACCAGGACATACAGTCCCTCTACACCTCCATCCCTCACCAGGACATACAGTCCCTCTACACCTCCATCCCTCACCAGGACATACAGTCCCTCTACACCTCCATCTCTCACCAGGACATACAGTCCCTCTACACCTCCATCTCTCACCAGGACATACAGTCCCCCTACACCTCCATCTCTCACCAGGACACACAGTCCCTCTACACCTCCATCTCACACCAGGACATACAGTCCCTCTACACCTCCATCCCTCACCAGGACATACAGTCCCTCTACACCTCCATCTCTCACCAGGACATACAGTCCCCCTACACCTCCATCTCTCACCAGGACATACAGTCCCTCTACACCTCCATCTCTCACCAGGACATACAGTCCCCCTACACCTCCATCTCTCACCAGGACACACAGTCCCTCTACACCTCCATCTCACACCAGGACATACAGTCCCTCTACACCTCCATCCCTCACCAGGACATACAGTCCCTCTACACCTCCATCTCTCACCAGGACATACAGTCCCCCTACACCTCCATCTCTCACCAGGACATACAGTCCCCCTACACCTCCATCTCTCACCAGGACACACAGTCCCTCTACACCTCCATCTCACACCAGGACATACAGTCCCCCTACACCTCCATCCCTCACCAGGACATACAGTCCCTCTACACCTCCATCCCTCACCAGGACATACAGTCCCTCTACACCTCCATCCCTCACCAGGACATACAGTCCCCCTACACCTCCATCTCTCACCAGGACATACAGTCCCTCTACACCTCCATCCCTCACCAGGACATACAGTCCCTCTACACCTCCATCCCTCACCAGGACATACAGTCCCCCTACACCTCCATCTCTCACCAGGACATACAGTCCCCCTACACCTCCATCCCTCACCAGGACATACAGTCCCTCTACACCTCCATCTCTCACCAGGACATACAGTCCCTCTACACCTCCATCTCTCCCCAGGACATACAGTCCCTCTACACCTCCATCTCTCCCCAGGACATACAGTCCCTCTACACCTCCATCCCTCACCAGGACAGACAGTCCCTCTACACCTCCATCTCTCCCCAGGACATACAGTCCCTCTACACCTCCATCTCTCCCCAGGACATACAGTCCCTCTACACCTCCATCTCTCCCCAGGACATACAGTCCCTCTACACCTCCATCTCTCCCCAGGACATACAGTCCCTCTACACCTCCATCTCTCCCCAGGACATACAGTCCCTCTACACCTCCATCTCTCCCCAGGACATACAGTCCCTCTACACCTCCATCTCTCCCCAGGACATACAGTCCCTCTACACCTCCATCTCTCACCAGGACATACAGTCCCTCTACACCTCCATCTCTCACCAGGACAGACAGTCCCTCCACACCTCCATCTCTCACCCGGACATACAGTCACTCTACACCTCCATCTCTCACCAGGACATACAGTCCCTCTACACCTCCATCCCTCACCAGGACATACAGTCCCCCTACACCTCCATCTCTCACCAGGACATACAGTCCCCCTACACCTCCATCTCTCACCAGGACATACAGTCCCCCTACACCTCCATCTCTCACCAGGACATACAGTCCCTCTACACCTCCATCCCTCACCAGGACATACAGTCCCTCTACACCTCCATCTCTCACCAGGACATACAGTCCCTCTACACCTCCATCTCTCACCAGGACATACAGTCCCTCTACACCTCCATCCCTCACCAGGACATACAGTCCCTCTACACCTCCATCTCTCACCAGGACATACAGTCCCTCTACACCTCCATCCCTCACCAGGACATACAGTCCCTCTACACCTCCATCCCTCACCAGGACATACAGTCCCTCTACACCTCCATCCCTCACCAGGACATACAGTCCCTCTACACCTCCATCCCTCACCAGGACATACAGTCCCTCTACACCTCCATCTCTCACCAGGACATACAGTCCCTCTACACCTCCATCCCTCACCAGGACATACAGTCCCTCTACACCTCCATCTCTCACCAGGACATACAGTCCTCCTACACCTCCATCTCTCACCAGGACATACAGTCCCTCTACACCTCCATCTCTCACCAGGACATACAGTCCCTCTACACCTCCATCTCTCACCAGGACATACAGTCCCTCTACACCTCCATCCCTCACCAGGACATACAGTCCCTCTACACCTCCATCTCTCACCAGGACATACAGTCCCCCTACACCTCCATCTCTCACCAGGACATACAGTCCCCCTACACCTCCATCCCTCACCAGGACATACAGTCCCTCTACACCTCCATCCCTCACCAGGACATACAGTCCCTCTACACCTCCATCTCTCACCAGGACATACAGTCCTCCTACACCTCCATCTCTCACCAGGACATACAGTCCCTCTACACCTCCATCCCTCACCAGGACATACAGTCCCTCTGCACCTCCATCTCTCACCAGGACATACAGTCCCTCTACACCTCCATCTCTCACCAGGACATACAGTCCCTCTACACCTCCATCTCTCACCAGGACATACAGTCCTCCTACACCTCCATCTCTCACCAGGACATACAGTCCCTCTACACCTCCATCCCTCACCAGGACATACAGTCCCTCTACACCTCCATCCCTCACCAGGACATACAGTCCCTCTACACCTCCATCTCTCACCAGGACATACAGTCCCTCTACACCTCCATCACTCACCAGGACATACAGTCCCTCTACACCTCCATCCCTCACCAGGACATACAGTCCCCCTACACCTCCATCCCTCACCAGGACATACAGTCCCTCTACACCTCCATCACTCACCAGGACATACAGTCCCTCTACACCTCCATCCCTCACCAGGACATACAGTCCCTCTACACCTCCATCTCTCACCAGGACATACAGTCCCCCTACACCTCCATCTCTCACCAGGACATACAGTCCCTCTACACCTCCATCCCTCACCAGGACATACAGTCCCTCTACACCTCCATCTCTCACCAGGACATACAGTCCCTCTACACCTCCATCTCTCACCAGGACATACAGTCCCCCTACACCTCCATCTCTCACCAGGACATACAGTCCCCCTACACCTCCATCCCTCACCAGGACATACAGTCCCTCTACACCTCCATCTCTCACCAGGACATACAGTCCCTCTACACCTCCATCCCTCACCAGGACATACAGTCCCTCTACACCTCCATCCCTCACCAGGACATACAGTCCCTCTACACCTCCATCTCTCACCAGGACATACAGTCCCCCTACACCTCCATCCCTCACCAGGACATACAGTCCCTCTACACCTCCATCTCTCACCAGGACATACAGTCCCCCTACACCTCCATCTCTCACCAGGACATACAGTCCCTCTACACCTCCATCCCTCACCAGGACATACAGTCCCTCTACACCTCCATCTCTCACCAGGACATACAGTCCCCCTACACCTCCATCCCTCACCAGGACATACAGTCCCTCTACACCTCCATCTCTCACCAGGACATACAGTCCCCCTACACCTCCATCCCTCACCAGGACATACAGTCCCTCTACACCTCCATCCCTCACCAGGACATACAGTCCCTCTACACCTCCATCTCTCACCAGGACATACAGTCCCTCTACACCTCCATCTCTCACCAGGACATACAGTCCCCCTACACCTCCATCCCTCACCAGGACATACAGTCCCTCTACACCTCCATCTCTCACCAGGACATACAGT
The DNA here is from genome assembly GCF_035084215.1 of Heptranchias perlo. Classification (NCBI taxonomy): domain Eukaryota; kingdom Metazoa; phylum Chordata; class Chondrichthyes; order Hexanchiformes; family Hexanchidae; genus Heptranchias; species Heptranchias perlo. The sequence continues at coordinate 37,770 of NW_027139695.1, read as the reverse complement.
CCCCCTACACCTCCATCCCTCACCAGGACATACAGTCCCCCTACACCTCCATCCCTCACCAGGACATACAGTCCCTCTACACCTCCATCTCTCACCAGGACATACAGTCCCCCTACACCTCCATCTCTCAGCAGGACATACAGTCCCCCTACACCTCCATCCCTCACCAGGACATACAGTCCCTCTACACCTCCATCTCTCACCAGGACATACAGTCCCCCTACACCTCCATCCCTCACCAGGACATACAGTCCCTCTACACCTCCATCTCTCACCAGGACATACAGTCCCCCTACACCTCCATCTCTCACCAGGACATACAGTCCCTCTACACCTCCATCCCTCCCCAGGACATACAGTCCCTCTACACCTCCATCTCTCACCAGGACATACAGTCCCTCCACACCTCCATCTCTCACCAGGACATACAGTCCCCCTACACCTCCATCTCTCACCAGGACATACAGTCCCTCTGCACCTCCATCCCTCACCAGGACATACAGTCCCTCTACACCTCCATCTCTCACCAGGACATACAGTCCCTCTACACCTCCATCCCTCACCAGGACATACAGTCCCTCTACACCTCCATCTCTCACCAGGACATACAGTCCCTCTACACCTCCATCCCTCCCCAGGACATACAGTCCCCCTACACCTCCATCTCTCACCAGGACATACAGTCCCTCTACACCTCCATCACTCACCAGGACATACAGTCCCTCTACACCTCCATCCCTCACCAGGACATACAGTCCCTCTACACCTCCATCTCTCACCAGGACATACAGTCCCTCTACACCTCCATCCCTCCCCAGGACATACAGTCCCCCTACACCTCCATCTCTAACCAGGACATACAGTCCCTCTACACCTCCATCTCTCACCAGGACATACAGTCCCTCTACACCTCCATCCCTCACCAGGACATACAGTCCCTCTACACCTCCATCTCTCACCAGGACACACAGTCCCCCTACACCTCCATCCCTCACCAGGACATACAGTCCCTCTACACCTCCATCCCTCACCAGGACATACAGTCCCTCTACACCTCCATCTCTCACCAGGACATACAGTCCCTCTACACCTCCATCTCTCACCAGGACATACAGTCCCCCTACACCTCCATCTCTCACCAGGACATACAGTCCCTCTACACCTCCATCTCTCACCAGGACATACAGTCCCTCTACACCTCCATCTCTCACCAGGACATACAGTCCCTCTGCACCTCCATCCCTCACCAGGACATACAGTCCCTCTACACCTCCATCCCTCACCAGGACATACAGCCCTCTACACCTCCATCCCTCACCAGGACACACAGTCCCTCTACACCTCCATCTCTCACCAGGACATACAGTCCCTCTACACCTCCATCCCTCACCAGGACATACAGTCCCTCGACACCTCCATCTCTCACCAGGACATACAGTCCCTCTACACCTCCATCCCTCGCCAGGACATACAGTCCCCCTACACCTCCATCTCTCACCAGGACATACAGTCCCTCTACACCTCCATCTCTCACCAGGACATACAGTCCCCCTACACCTCCATCCCTCGCCAGGACATACAGTCCCCCTACACCTCCATCTCTCACCAGGACATACAGTCCCCCTACACCTCCATCTCTCACCAGGACATACAGTCCCTCTACACCTCCAACCCTCACCAGGACATACAGTCCCCCTACACCTCCATCTCTCACCAGGACATACAGTCCCTCTACACCTCCATCTCTCACCAGGACATACAGTCCCTCTACACCTCCAACCCTCACCAGGACATACAGTCCCCCTACACCTCCATCCCTCACCAGGACATACAGTCCCTCTACACCTCCATCTCTCACCAGGACATACAGTCCCTCTACACCTCCATCCCTCACCAGGACATACAGTCCCTCTACACCTCCATCCCTCACCAGGACATACAGTCCCCCTACACCTCCATCCCTCACCAGGACATACAGTCCCTCTACACCTCCATCTCTCACCAGGACATACAGTCCCCCTACACCTCCATCTCTCACCAGGACACACAGTCCCTCTACACCTCCATCCCTCACCAGGACATACAGTCCCCCTACACCTCCATCCCTCACCAGGACATACAGTCCCTCTGCACCTCCATCTCTCCCCAGGACATACAGTCCCTCTACACCTCCATCCCTCACCAGGACATACAGTCCCCCTACACCTCCATCTCTCACCAGGACATACAGTCCCTCTACACCTCCATCCCTCACCAGGACATACAGTCCCTCTACACCTCCATCCCTCACCAGGACATACAGTCCCCCTACACCTCCATCTCTCACCAGGACATACAGTCCCTCTACACCTCCATCTCTCCCCAGGACATACAGTCCCTCTACACCTCCATCTCTCACCAGGACATACAGTCCCTCTACACCTCCATCTCTCACCAGGACATACAGTCCCCCTACACCTCCATCTCTCACCAGGACATACAGTCCCCCTACACCTCCATCTCTCACCAGGACATACAGTCCCTCTACACCTCCATCTCTCACCAGGACATACAGTCCCTCTACACCTCCATCTCTCACCAGGACATACAGTCCCCCTACACCTCCATCTCTCACCAGGACATACAGTCCCCCTACACCTCCATCTCTCACCAGGACATATTGTCCCTCTACACCTCCATCTCTCACCAGGACATACAGTCCCTCTACACCTCCATCTCTCACCAGGACATACAGTCCCTCTACACCTCCATCCCTCACCAGGACATACAGTCCCTCTACACCTCCATCTCTCCCCAGGACATACAGTCCCTCTACACCTCCATCTCTCACCAGGACATACAGTCCCTCTACACCTCCATCTCTCACCAGGACATACAGTCCCCCTACACCTCCATCTCTCACCAGGACATACAGTCCCCCTACACCTCCATCTCTCACCAGGACATACAGTCCCTCTACACCTCCATCTCTCACCAGGACATACAGTCCCTCTACACCTCCATCTCTCACCAGGACATACAGTCCCCCTACACCTCCATCTCTCACCAGGACATATTGTCCCTCTACACCTCCATCTCTCACCAGGACATACAGTCCCCCTACACCTCCATCCCTCACCAGGACATACAGTCCCTCTACACCTCCATCTCTCACCAGGACATACAGTCCCCCTACACCTCCATCTCTCACCAGGACATACAGTCCCTCTACACCTCCATCCCTCACCAGGACATACAGTCCCTCTACACCTCCATCCCTCACCAGGACATACAGTCCCTCTACACCTCCATCTCTCACCAGGACATACAGTCCCTCTACACCTCCATCTCTCACCAGGACATACAGTCCCTCTACACCTCCATCTCTCACCAGGACATACAGTCCCCCTACACCTCCATCTCTCACCAGGACATATTGTCCCTCTACACCTCCATCTCTCACCAGGACATACAGTCCCCCTACACCTCCATCCCTCACCAGGACATACAGTCCCTCTACACCTCCATCTCTCACCAGGACATACAGTCCCCCTACACCTCCATCTCTCACCAGGACATACAGTCCCTCTACACCTCCATCCCTCACCAGGACATACAGTCCCTCTACACCTCCATCTCTCACCAGGACATACAGTCCCCCTACACCTCCATCTCTCACCAGGACATACAGTCCCTCTACACCTCCATCCCTCACCAGGACACACAGTCCCCCTACACCTCCATCCCTCACCAGGACATACAGTCTCCCTACACCTCCATCTCTCACCAGGACATACAGTCCCCCTACACCTCCATCCCTCACCAGGACATACAGTCTCCCTACACCTCCATCTCTCACCAGGACATACAGTCCCTCTACACCTCCATCTCTCACCAGGACATACAGTCCCTCTACACCTCCATCTCTCACCAGGACATACAGTCCCCCTACACCTCCATCCCTCACCAGGACATACAGTCCCCCTACACCTCCATCTCTCACCAGGACATACAGTCCCTCTACACCTCCATCTCTCACCAGGACATACAGTCCCCCTACACCTCCATCTCTCACCAGGACATACAGTCCCCCTACACCTCCATCTCTCACCAGGACATACAGTCCCCTACACCTCCATCTCTCACCAGGACATACAGTCCCTCTACACCTCCATCTCTCACCAGGACATAAAGTCCCTCGACACCTCCATCCCTCACCAGGACATACAGTCCCTCTACACCTCCATCTCTCACCATGACATACAGTCCCTCTTCACCTCCATCCCTCACCAGGACATACAGTCCCTCTACACCTCCATCCTCACCAGGACATACAGTCCCTCTACACCTCCATCTCTCACCAGGACATACAGTCCCTCTACACCTCCATCTCTCACCAGGACATACAGTCCCTCTACACCTCCATCTCTCACCAGGACATACAGTCCCTCCACACCTCCATCTCTCACCAGGACATACAGTCCCTCTGCACCTCCATCCCTCACCAGGACATACAGTCCCTCTACACCTCCATCTCTCACCAGGACATACAGTCCCTCTACACCTCCATCCCTCACCAGGACATACAGTCCCTCTACACCTCCATCTCTCACCAGGACATACAGTCCCTCCACACCTCCATCTCTCACCAGGACATACAGTCCCTCTACACCTCCATCCCTCACCAGGACATACAGTCCCTCTACACCTCCATCTCTCACCAGGACATACAGTCCCCCTACACCTCCATCTCTCACCAGGACATACAGTCCCTCTACACCTCCATCTCTCACCAGGACATACAGTCCCTCTACACCTCCATCCCTCACCAGGACATACAGTCCCTCTACACCTCCATCTCTCACCAGGACATACAGTCCCCCTACACCTCCATCCCTCACCAGGACATACAGTCCCTCTACACCTCCATCTCTCACCAGGACATACAGTCCCTCTACACCTCCATCCCTCACCAGGACATACAGTCCCCCTACACCTCCATCTCTCACCAGGACATACAGTCCCTCTACACCTCCATCTCTCACCAGGACATACAGTCCCTCTACACCTCCATCTCTCACCAGGACATACAGTCCCTCTACACCTCCATCCCTCACCAGGACATACAGTCCCTCTACACCTCCATCTCTCACCAGGACATACAGTCCCTCTACACCTCCATCTCTCACCAGGACATACAGTCCCTCTACACCTCCATCTCTCACCAGGACATACAGTCCCTCTACACCTCCATCTCTCACCAGGACATACAGTCCCCCTACACCTCCATCTCTCACCAGGACATACAGTCCCTCTACACCTCCATCCCTCACCAGGTCATACAGTCCCTCTACACCTCCATCCCTCACCAGGACATACAGTCCCTCTACACCTCCATCCCTCACCAGGACATACAGTCCCCCTACACCTCCATCTCTCACCAGGACATACAGTCCCTCTACACCTCCATCTCTCACCAGGACATACAGTCCCTCTACACCTCCATCTCTCACCATGACATACAGTCCCTCTACACCTCCATCTCTCACCAGGACATACAGTCCCTCTACACCTCCATCCCTCACCAGGACATACAGTCCCCTACACCTCCATCTCTCACCAGGACATACAGTCCCTCTACACCTCCATCTCTCACCAGGACATACAGTCCCTCTACACCTCCATCTCTCACCATGACATACAGTCCCTCTACACCTCCATCTCTCACCAGGACATACAGTCCCTCTACACCTCCATCCCTCACCAGGAAATACAGTCCCTCTACACCTCCATCCCTCACCAGGACATACAGTCCCCTACACCTCCATCTCTCACCAGGACATACAGTCCCTCTACACCTCCATCTCTCACCAGGACATACAGTCCCTCTACACCTCCATCTCTCACCAGGACATACAGTCCCCCTACACCTCCATCTCTCACCAGGACATACAGTCCCTCTACACCTCCATCTCTCACCAGGACATACAGTCCCTCTACACCTCCATCTCTCACCAGGACATACAGTCCCTCTACCACCTCCATCTCTCTCCAGGACATACAGTCCCTCTACACCTCCATCTCTCACCAGGACATACAGTCCCTCTACACCTCCATCTCTCACCAGGACATACAGTCCCTCTACACCTCCATCTCTCACCAGGACATACAGTCCCTCTACACCTCCATCCCTCACCAGGACATACAGTCCCTCTACACCTCCATCCCTCACCAGGACATACAGTCCCTCTACACCTCCATCCCTCACCAGGACATACAGTCCCTCCACACCTCCATCCCTCACCAGGACATACAGTCCTCCTACACCTCCATCTCTCACCAGGACATACAGTCCCCCTAAACCTCCATCTCTCACCAGGACATACAGTCCCTCTACACCTCCATCCCTCACCAGGACATACAGTCCCTCCACACCTCCATCCCTCACCAGGACATACAGTCCTCCTACACCTCCATCTCTCACCAGGACATACAGTCCCTCTACACCTCCATCTCTCACCAGGACATACAGTCCCTCTACACCTCCATCTCTCACCAGGACATACAGTCCCTCTACACCTCCATCCCTCACCAGGACATACAGTCCCTCTACACCTCCATCCCTCACCAGGACATACAGTCCCTCTACACCTCCATCCTCACCAGGACATACAGTCCCTCCACCACACCTCCATCCCTCACCAGGACATACAGTCCCTCTACACCTCCATCCCTCACCAGGACATACAGTCCCTCTACACCTCCATCTCTCACCAGGACATACAGTCCCTCTACACCTCCATCCCTCACCAGGACATACAGTCCCTCTACACCTCCATCTCTCACCAGGACATACAGTCCCTCGACACCTCCATCTCTCACCAGGACATACAGTCCCTCTACACCTCCATCTCTCACCAGGACATACAGTCCCCCTACACCTCCATCTCTCACCAGGACAGACAGTCCCTCTACACCTCCATCTCTCACCAGGACATACAGTCCCTCTACACCTCCATCTCTCACCAGGACATACAGTCCCTCTACACCTCCATCTCTCACCAGGACATACAGTCCCTCTACACCTCCATCTCTCACCAGGACATACAGTCCCTCTACACCTCCATCTCTCACCAGGACATACAGTCCCCCTACACCTCCATCTCTCACCAGGACATACAGTCCCTCCACACCTCCATCTCTCACCAGGACATACAGTCCCCCTACACCTCCATCTCTCACCAGGACATACAGTCCCCCTACACCTCCATCTCTCACCAGGACATACAGTCCCTCTACACCTCCATCCCTCACCAGGACATACAGTCCCTCCACACCTCCATCTCTCACCAGGACATACAGTCCCTCTACACCTCCATCCCTCACCAGGACATACAGTCCCTCTACACCTCCATCCCTCACCAGGACATACAGTCCCTCTACACCTCCATCTCTCACCAGGACATACAGTCCCCCTACACCTCCATCTCTCACCAGGACATACAGTCCCTCTACACCTCCATCTCTCACCAGGACATACAGTCCCCCAACACCTCCATCTCTCACCAGGACATACAGTTCCCCTACACCTCCATCTCTCACCAGGACATACAATCCCTCTACACCTCCATCTCTCACCAGGACATACAGTCCCTCTACACCTCCATCCCTCACCAGGACATACAGTCCCTCTACACCTCCATCCCTCACCAGGACATACAATCCCTCTACACCTCCATCTCTCACCAGGACATACAGTCCCTCTACACCTCCATCCTCACCAGGACATACAGTCCCTCTACACCTCCATCTCTCACCAGGACATACAGTCCCTCTACACCTCCATCTCTCACCAGGACATACAGTCCCCCTACACCTCCATCTCTCACCAGGACATACAGTCCCTCTACACCTCCATCTCTCACCAGGACATACAGTCCCTCTACACCTCCATCCTCACCAGGACATACAGTCCCTCTACACCTCCATCTCTCACCAGGACATACAGTCCCTCTACACCTCCATCTCTCACCAGGACATACAGTCCCCCTACACCTCCATCTCTCACCAGGACATACAGTCCCTCTACACCTCCATCTCTCACCAGGACATACAGTCCCTCTACACCTCCATCTCTCACCAGGACATACAGTCCCTCTACACCTCCATCTCTCACCAGGACATACAGTCCCTCTACACCTCCATCCCTCACCAGGACATACAGTCCCTCTACACCTCCATCTCTCACCAGGACATACAGTCCCTCTACACCTCCATCTCTCACCAGGACATACAGTCCCCCTACACCTCCATCCTTCACCAGGACAAACAGTCCCTCTACACCTCCATCTCTCACCAGGACATACAGTCCCTCTACACCTCCATCTCTCACCAGGACATACAGTCCCTCTACACCTCCATCTCTCACCAGGACTACAGTCCCTCTACACCTCCATCTCTCACCAGGACATACAGTCCCTCCACACCTCCATCCCTCACCAGGACATACAGTCCCTCTACACCTCCATCTCTCACCAGGACATACAGTCCCTCTACACCTCCATCCCTCACCAGGACATACAGTCCCCCTACACCTCCATCTCTCACCAGGACATACAGTCCCTCTACACCTCCATCTCTCACCAGGTCATACAATCCCTCTACACCTCCATCTCTCACCAGGACATACAGTCCCTCTACACCTCCATCCCTCACCAGGACATACAGTCCCCCTACACCTCCATCTCTCACCAGGACATACAGTCCCTCGACACCTCCATCTCTCACCAGGACATACAGTCCCCCTACACCTCCATCCCTCACCAGGACATACAGTCCCTCTACACCTCCATCTCTCACCAGGACATACAGTCCCTCTACACCTCCATCCCTCACCAGGACATACAGTCCCTCTACACCTCCATCCCTCACCAGGACATACAGTCCCTCTACACCTCCATCTCTCACCAGGACATACAGTCCCTCTACACCTCCATCTCTCACCAGGACATACAGTCCCTCTACACCTCCATCTCTCACCAGGACATACAGTCCCTCTGCACCTCCATCTCTCACCAGGACATACAGTCCCTCTACACCTCCATCTCTCACCAGGACATACAGTCCCTCTACACCTCCATCCCTCACCAGGACATACAGTCCCCCTACACCTCCATCTCTCACCAGGACATACAGTCCCTCTACACCTCCATCTCTCACCAGGACATACAGTCCCTCTACACCTCCATCTCTCACCAGGACATACAGTCCCTCTACACCTCCATCCCTCACCAGGACATACAGTCCCCCTACACCTCCATCTCTCACCAGGACATACAGTCCCTCTACACCTCCATCTCTCACCAGGACATACAGTCCCTCTACACCTCCATCTCTCACCAGGACATACAGTCCCTCTACACCTCCATCTCTCACCAGGACATACAGTCCCTCTACACCTCCATCTCTCACCAGGACATACAGTCCCTCTACACCTCCATCTCTCACCAGGACATACAGTCCCTCTACACCTCCATCTCTCACCAGGACATACAGTCCCTCTACACCTCCATCTCTCACCAGGACATACAGTCCCTCTACACCTCCATCTCTCACCAGGACATACAGTCCCTCTACACCTCCATCTCTCACCAGGACATACAGTCCCTCTACACCTCCATCTCTCACCAGGACATACAGTCCCCCTACACCTCCATCCCTCCCCAGGACATACAGTCCCTCTACACCTCCATCCTTCACCAGGACAAACAGTCCCTCTACACCTCCATCTCTCACCAGGACATACAGTCCCTCTACACCTCCATCTCTCACCAGGACATACAGTCCCTCTACACCTCCATCCTTCACCAGGACATACAGTCCCCCTACACCTCCATCCCTCACCAGGACATACAGTCCCTCTACACCTCCATCCCTCACCAGGACATACAGTCCCTCTACACCTCCATCCCTCACCAGGACATACAGTCCCTCTACACCTCCATCTCTCACCAGGACATACAGTCCCTCTACACCTCCATCTCTCACCAGGACATACAGTCCCCCTACACCTCCATCTCTCACCAGGACATACAGTCCCTCTACACCTCCATCTCTCACCAGGACATACAGTCCCCCTACACCTCCATCTCTCACCAGGACATACAGTCCCTCTACACCTCCATCTCTCACCCGGACATACAGTCCCTCTACACCTCCATCTCTCACCAGGACATACAGTCCCTCTACACCTCCATCTCTCACCAGGACATACAGTCCCTCTACACCTCCATCCTTCACCAGGACATACAGTCCCTCTACACCTCCATCCTTCACCAGGACAAACAGTCCCTCTACACCTCCATCTCTCACCAGGACATACAGTCCCTCTACACCTCCATCTCTCACCAGGTATGACAGTCCCTCTACACCTCCATCTCTCACCAGGACATACAGTCCCTCTACACCTCCATCTCTCACCAGGACATACAGTCCCTCTACACCTCCATCTCTCACCAGGACATACAGTCCCCCTACACCTCCATCCCTCACCAGGACATACAGTCCCTCTACACCTCCATCTCTCACCAGGACATACAGTCCCTCTACACCTCCATCCCTCACCAGGACATACAGTCCCCCTACACCTCCATCTCTCACCAGGACATACAGTCCCCCTACACCTCCATCCCTCACCAGGACATACAGTCCCTCTACACCTCCATCTCTCACCAGGACATACAGTCCCCCTACACCTCCATCCCTCACCAGGACATACAGTCCCTCTACACCTCCATCTCTCACCAGGACATACAGTCCCTCTACACCTCCATCTCTCACCAGGACATACAGTCCCTCTACACCTCCATCTCTCACCAGGACATACAGTCCCTCTACACCTCCATCTCTCACCAGGACATACAGTCCCTCTACACCTCCATCCCTCACCAGGACATACAGTCCCTCGACACCTCCATCTCTCACCAGGACATACAGTCCCCCTACACCTCCATCTCTCACCAGGACATACAGTCCCTCTACACCTCCATCTCTCACCAGGACATACAGTCCCTCTACACCTCCATCCCTCACCAGGACATACAGTCCCTCTACACCTCCATCCCTCACCAGGACATACAGTCCCTCTACACCTCCATCTCTCACCAGGACATACAGTCCCTCTACACCTCCATCTCTCACCAGGACATACAGTCCCTCTACACCTCCATCCCTCACCAGGACATACAGTCCCCCTACACCTCCATCTCTCACCAGGACATACAGTCCCTCTACACCTCCATCTCTCACCAGGACATACAGTCCCTCTACACCTCCATCTCTCACCAGGACATACAGTCCCTCTACACCTCCATCTCTCACCAGGACATACAGTCCCTCTACACCTCCATCTCTCACCAGGACATACAGTCCCCCTACACCTCCATCTCTCACCAGGACATACAGTCCCTCTACACCTCCATCTCTCACCAGGACATACAGTCCCTCTACACCTCCATCTCTCACCATGACATACAGTCCCTCTACACCTCCATCCCTCACCAGGACATACAGTCCCTCTACACCTCCATCCTTCACCAGGACAAACAGTCCCCCTACACCTCCATCTCTCACCAGGACATACAGTCCCTCTACACCTCCATCTCTCACCAGGACATACAGTCCCTCTACACCTCCATCTCTCACCAGGACATACAGTCCCTCTACACCTCCATCTCTCACCAGGACATACAGTCCCTCGACACCTCCATCTCTCACCAGGACATACAGTCCCCCTACACCTCCATCCCTCACCAGGACATACAGTCCCTCTACACCTCCATCTCTCACCAGGACATACAGTCCCTCTACACCTCCATCTCTCACCAGGACATACAGTCCCTCTCCACCTCCATCTGTCACCAGGACATACAGTCCCTCTACACCTCCATCTCTCACCAGGACATACAGTCCCTCTACACCTCCATCCATCTCTCACCAGGACATACAGTCCCCCTACACCTCCATCTCTCACCAGGACATACAGTCCCTCTACACCTCCATCCCTCACCAGGACATACAGTCCCACTACACCTCCATCTCTCACCAGGACATACAGTCCCTCTACACCTCCATCTCTCACCAGGACATACAGTCCCCCTACACCTCCATCTCTCACCAGGACATACAGTCCCTCTACACCTCCATCTCTCACCAGGACATACAGTCCCTCTACACCTCCATCTCTCACCAGGACATACAGTCCCTCTACACCTCCATCCCTCACCAGGACATACAGTCCCCCTACACCTCCATCTCTCACCAGGACATACAGTCCCTCTACACCTCCATCTCTCACCAGGACATACAGTCCCTCTACACCTCCATCCCTCACCAGGACATACAGTCCCTCTACACCTCCATCTCTCACCAGGACATACAGTCCCTCTACACCTCCATCCCTCACCAGGACATACAGTCCCCCTACACCTCCATCTCTCACCAGGACATACAGTCCCTCTACACCTCCATCTCTCACCAGGACATACAGTCCCTCTACACCTCCATCTCTCACCAGGACATACAGTCCCTCTACACCTCCATCTCTCACCAGGACATACAGTCCCTCTACACCTCCATCCCTCACCAGGACATACAGTCCCCCTACACCTCCATCTCTCACCAGGACATACAGTCCCCCTACACCTCCATCTCTCACCAGGACATACAGTCCCTCTACACCTCCATCCCTCACCAGGACATACAGTCCCTCTACACCTCCATCTCTCACCAGTACATACAGTCCCCCTACACCTCCATCTCTCACCAGGACATACAGTCCCTCTACACCTCCATCTCTCACCAGGACATACAGTCCCTCTACACCTCCATCTCTCACCAGGACATACAGTCCCCCTACACCTCCATCTCTCACCAGGACATACAGTCCCTCTACACCTCCATCTCTCACCAGGACATACAGTCCCTCTACACCTCCATCCCTCACCAGGACATACAGTCCCCCTACACCTCCATCTCTCACCAGGACATACAGTCCCTCTACACCTCCATCTCTCACCAGGACATACAGTCCCTCTACACCTCCATCTCTCACCAGGACATACAGTCCCCCTACACCTCCATCTCTCACCAGGACATACAGTCCCCCTACACCTCCATCTCTCACCAGGACATACAGTCCCCCTACACCTCCATCTCTCACCGGGACATACAGTCCCTCTACACCTCCATCCCTCACCAGGACATACAGTCCCCCTACACCTCCATCTCTCACCGGGACATACAGTCCCTCTACACCTCCATCCCTCACCAGGACATACAGTCCCTCTACACCTCCATCCCTCACCAGGACATACAGTCCCTCTACACCTCCATCCCTCACCAGGACATACAGTCCCTCTACACCTCCATCCCTCACCAGGACATACAGTCCCTCTACACCTCCATCTCTCACCAGGACATACAGTCCCTCTACACCTCCATCCCTCACCAGGACATACAGTCCCTCTACACCTCCATCTCTCACCAGGACATACAGTCCCTCTACACCTCCATCCCTCACCAGGACATACAGTCCCTCTACACCTCCATCCCTCACCAGGACATACAGTCCCTCTACACCTCCATCTCTCACCAGGACATACAGTCCCCCTACACCTCCATCTCTCACCAGGACATACAGTCCCCCTACACCTCCATCCCTCACCAGGACATACAGTCCCTCTACACCTCCATCCCTCACCAGGACATACAGTCCCTCTACACCTCCATCTCTCACCAGGACATACAGTCCCTCTACACCTCCATCTCTCACCAGGACATACAGTCCCTCTACACCTCCATCCCTCACCAGGACATACAGTCCCTCTACACCTCCATCTCTCACCAGGACATACAGTCCCTCTACACCTCCATCTCTCACCAGGACATACAGTCCCTCGACACCTCCATCCCTCACCAGGACATACAGTCCCCCTACACCTCCATCTCTCACCAGGACATACAGTCCCTCTACACCTCCATCTCTCACCAGGACATACAGTCCCCCTACACCTCCATCCCTCACCAGGACATACAGTCCCTCTACACCTCCATCTCTCACCAGGACATACAGTCCCTCTATACCTCCATCTCTCACCAGGACATACAGTCCCTCTCCACCTCCATCTCTCACCAGGACATACAGTCCCCCTACACCTCCATCACTCACCAGGACATACAGTCCCTCTACACCTCCATCTCTCACCAGGACATACAGTCCCTCTACACCTCCATCTCTCACCAGGACATACAGTCCCTCTACACCTCCATCTCTCACCAGGACATACAGTCCCCCTACACCTCCATCTCTCACCAGGACATACAGTCCCTCTACATCTCCATCTCTCACCAGGACATACAGTCCCCCTACACCTCCATCCCTCACCAGGACATACAGTCCCTCTACACCTCCATCCCTCACCAGGACATACAGTCCCCCTACACCTCCATCTCTCACCAGGACATACAGTCCCCCTACACCTCCATCTCTCACCAGGACATACAGTCCCTCTACACCTCCATCCCTCACCAGGACATACAGTCCCTCTACACCTCCATCCCTCACCAGGACATACAGTCCCCCTACACCTCCATCTCTCACCAGGACATACAGTCCCTCTACACCTCCATCCCTCACCAGGACATACAGTCCCTCTACACCTCCATCCCTCACCAGGACATACAGTCCCCCTACACCTCCATCCCTCACCAGGACATACAGTCCCTCTCCACCTCCATCTCTCACCAGGACATACAGTCCCTCTACACCTCCATCCCTCACCAGGACATACAGTCCCTCGACACCTCCATCTCTCACCAGGACATACAGTCCCTCGACACCTCCATCTCTCACCAGGACATACAGTCCCTCTCCACCTCCATCTCTCACCAGGACATACAGTCCCTCTACACCTCCATCCCTCACCAGGACATACAGTCCCTCGACACCTCCATCTCTCACCAGGACATACAGTCCCTCTACACCTCCATCCCTCACCAGGACATACAGTCCCTCTACACCTCCATCTCTCACCAGGACATACAGTCCCCCTACACCTCCATCTCTCACCAGGACATACAGTCCCTCTCCACCTCCATCTCTCACCAGGACATACAGTCCCCCTACACCTCCATCTCTCACCAGGACATACAGTCCCACTACACCTCCATCTCTCACCAGGACATACAGTCCCTCTACACCTCCATCCCTCACCAGGACATACAGTCCCTCTACACCTCCATCCCTCACCAGGACATACAGTCCCTCTACACCTCCATCCCTCACCAGGACATACAGTCCCTCTACACCTCCATCTCTCACCAGGACATACAGTCCCCCTACACCTCCATCTCTCACCAGGACATACAATCCCCCTACACCTCCATCCCTCACCAGGACATACAGTCCCTCTCCACCTCCATCTCTCACCAGGACATACAGTCCCCCTACACCTCCATCCCTCACCAGGACATACAGTCCCTCTACACCTCCATCCCTCACCAGGACATACAGTCCCTCGACACCTCCATCTCTCACCAGGACATACAGTCCCCCTACACCTCCATCTCTCACCAGGACATACAGTCCCTCTACACCTCCATCCCTCACCAGGACATACAGTCCCTCTACACCTCCATCCCTCACCAGGTCATACAGTCCCTCTACACCTCCATCTCTCACCAGGACATACAGTCCCTCTACACCTCCATCTCTCACCAGGACATACAGTCCCTCTACACCTCCATCCCTCACCAGGACATACAGTCCCCCTACACCTCCATCCCTCACCAGGACATACAGTCCCTCTACACCTCCATCTCTCACCAGGACATACAGTCCCTCTACACCTCCATCTCTCACCAGGACATACAGTCCCTCTACACCTCCATCTCTCACCAGGACATACAGTCCCTCTACACCTCCATCCCTCACCAGGACATACAGTCCCTCTACACCTCCATCCCTCACCAGGACATACAGTCCCCCTACACCTCCATCCCTCACTAGCACATACAGTCCCTCTACACCTCCATCTCTCACCAGGACATACAGTCCCTCGACACCTCCATCCCTCACCAGGACATACAGTCCCTCTACACCTCCATCTCTCACCAGGACATACAGTCCCCCTACACCTCCATCTCTCACCAGGACATACAGTCCCTCTCCACCTCCATCTCTCACCAGGACATACAGTCCCCCTACACCTCCATCTCTCACCAGGACATACAGTCCCTCTACACCTCCATCCCTCACCAGGACATACAGTCCCTCTACACCTCCATCCCTCACCAGGACATACAGTCCCTCTACACCTCCATCTCTCACCAGGACATACAGTCCCCCTACACCTCCATCTCTCACCAGGACATACAGTCCCTCTACACCTCCATCCCTCACCAGGACATACAGTCCCTCAACACCTCCATCTCTCACCGGGACATACAGTCCCTCTACACCTCCATCTCTCACCAGGACATACAGTCCCCCTACACCTCCATCTCTCACCGGGACATACAGTCCCTCTACACCTCCATCTCTCACCAGGACATACAGTCCCTCCACACCTCCATCCCTCACCAGGACACACAGTCCCTCCACACCTCCATCCCTCACCAGGACATACAGTCCCCCTACACCTCCATCTCTCACCAGGACATACAGTCCCTCTACACCTCCATCTCTCACCAGGACACACAGTCCCTCCACACCTCCATCCCTCACCAGGACACACAGTCCCTCCACACCTCCATCCCTCACCAGGACATACAGTCCCCCGACACCTCCATCCCTCACCAGGACATACAGTCCCTCCACACCTCCATCCCTCACCAGGACATACAGTCCCTCTACACCTCCATCCCTCACCAGGACATACAGTCCCTCTACACCTCCATCCCTCACCAGGACATACAGTCCCCCTACACCTCCATCCCTCACCAGGACATACAGTCCCCCTACACCTCCATCCCTCACCAGGACATACAGTCTCTCTACACCTCCATCTCTCACCAGGACATACAGTCCCTCAACACCTCCATCTCTCACCAGGACATACAGTCCCTCTACACCTCCATCCCTCACCAGGACATACAGTCCCTCTGGACCTCCATCCCTCACCAGGACATACAGTCCCTCTACACCTCCATCTCTCACCAGGACATACAGTCCCTCTACACCTCCATCCCTCACCAGGACATACAGTCCCCCTACACCTCCATCTCCCACCAGGACATACAGTCCCTCTACACCTCCATCTCTCACCAGGACATACAGTCCCTCTACACCTCCATCCCTCACCAGGACATACAGTCCCTCTACACCTCCAGCTCTCACCAGGACATACAGTCCCTCTACACCTCCATCCCTCACCAGGACATACAGTCCCCCTACACCTCCATCCCTCACCAGGACATACAGTCCCCCTACACCTCCATCTCTCACCAGGACATACAGTCCCTCTACACCTCCATCTCCCACCAGGACATACAGTCCCTCTACACCTCCATCCCTCACCAGGACATACAGTCCCTCTACACCTCCATCTCCCACCAGGACATACAGTCCCTCTACACCTCCATCCCTCACCAGGACATACAGTCCCTCTACACCTCCATCTCTCACCAGGACATACAGTCCCTCTACACCTCCATCTCTCACCAGGACATACAGTCCCTCTACACCTCCATCTCTCACCAGGACATACAGTCCCTCTACACCTCCATCTCTCACCAGGACATACAGTCCCTCTACACCTCCATCCCTCACCAGGACATACAGTCCCTCTACACCTCCATCTCTCACCAGGACATACAGTCCCTCTACACCTCCATCTCTCACCAGGACATACAGTCCCTCTACACCTCCATCTCTCACCAGGACATACAGTCCCTCTACACCTCCATCCCTCACCAGGACATACAGTCCCTCTACACCTCCATCTCTCACCAGGACATACAGTCCCTCTACACCTCCATCCCTCACCAGGACATACAGTCCCTCTACACCTCCATCTCTCACCAGGACATACAGTCCCTCTACACCTCCATCTCTCACCAGGACATACACTCCCTCTACACCTCCATCCCTCACCAGGACATACAGTCCCTCTACACCTCCATCCCTCACCAGGACATACAGTCCCTCTACACCTCCATCCCTCACCAGGACATACAGTCCCTCTACACCTCCATCTCTCACCAGGACATACAGTCCCCCTACACCTCCATCTCTCACCAGGACGTACAGTCCCTCTACACCTCCATCCCTCACCAGGACATACAGTCCCTCTACACCTCCATCTCTCACCAGGACATACAGTCCCTCTACACCTCCATCCCTCACCAGGACATACAGTCCCCCTACACCTCCATCTCTCACCAGGACATACAGTCCCTCTATACCTCCATCCCTCACCAGTACATACAGTCCCTCTACACCTCCATCTCTCACCAGGACATACAGTCCCTCTACACCTCCATCTCTCACCAGGACATACAGTCCCTCGACACCTCCATCTCTCACCAGGACATACAGTCCCTCTACACCTCCATCTCTCACCAGGACATACAGTCCCCCTACACCTCCATCTCTCACCAGGACATACAGTCCCCCTACACCTCCATCCCTCACCAGGACATACAGTCCCTCTACACCTCCATCTCTCACCAGGACATACAGTCCCTCTACACCTCCATCCCTCACCAGGACATACAGTCCCTCTACACCTCCATCCCTCACCAGGACATACAGTCCCTCTACACCTCCATCCCTCACCAGGACATACAGTCCCTCTACACCTCCATCTCTCACCAGGACATACAGTCCCCCTACACCTCCATCTCTCACCAGGACATACAGTCCCCCTACACCTCCATCTCTCACCAGGACATACAGTCCCCCTACACCTCCATCTCTCACCAGGACATACAGTCCCCCTACACCTCCATCTCTCACCAGGACATACAGTCCCCCTACACCTCCATCTCTCACCAGGACATACAGTCCCTCTACACCTCCATCTCTCACCAGGACATACAGTCCCTCTGCACCTCCATCTCTCACCAGGACATACAGTCCCCCTACACCTCCATCTCTCACCAGGACATACAGTCCCTCTACACCTCCATCCCTCACCAGGACATACAGTCCCTCTACACCTCCATCCCTCACCAGGACATACAGTCCCCCTACACCTCCATCTCTCACCAGGACATACAGTCCCTCTACACCTCCATCTCTCACCAGGACATACAGTCCCTCTACACCTCCATCTCTCACCAGGACATACAGTCCCTCTACACCTCCATCCCTCACCAGGACATACAGTCCCTCTACACCTCCATCTCTCACCAGGACATACAGTCCCCCTACACCTCCATCTCTCACCAGGACATACAGTCCCCCTACACCTCCATCTCTCACCAGGACATACAGTCCCTCTACACCTCCATCCCTCACCAGGACATACAGTCCCCCTACACCTCCATCTCTCAACAGGACACACAGTCCCTCTACACCTCCATCTCTCACCAGGACATACAGTCCCTCTACACCTCCATCTCTCACCAGGACATACAGTCCCTCTACACCTCCATCTCTCACCAGGACATACGGTCCCTCTACACCTCCATCTCACACCAGGACATACAGTCCCTCTACATCTCCATCTCTCACCAGGACATACAGTCCCTCTACACCTCCATCTCTCACCAGGACAGACAGTCCCTCTACACCTCCATCTCTCACCATGACATACAGTCCCTCTACACCTCCATCTCTCACCAGGACATACAGTCCCTCTACACCTCCATCTCTCACCAGGACAGACAGTCCCTCTACACCTCCATCTCTCACCATGACATACAGTCCCTCTACACCTCCATCTCTCACCATGACATACAGTCCCTCTACACCTCCATCTCTCCCCAGGACATACAGTCCCCCTACACCTCCATCTCTCACCAGGACATACAGTCCCTCTACACCTCCATCCCTCACCAGGACATACAGTCCCTCTACACCTCCATCTCTCACCAGGACATACAGTCCCTCTACACCTCCATCTCTCACCAGGACATACAGTCCCTCTACACCTCCATCCCTCACCAGGACATACAGTCCCTCTACACCTCCATCTCTCACCAGGACATACAGTCCCTCTCCACCTCCATCTCTCACCAGGACATACAGTCCCTCCACACCTCCATCCCTCACCAGGACATACAGTCCCTCTACACCTCCATCTCTCACCAGGACATACAGTCCCTCTACACCTCCATCCCTCACCAGGACATACAGTCCCTCTACACCTCCATCCCTCACCAGGACATACAGTCCCTCTACACCTCCATCCCTCACCAGGACATACAGTCCCTCTACACCTCCATCTCTCACCAGGACATACAGTCCCTCTACACCTCCATCTCTCACCAGGACATACAGTCCCCCTACACCTCCATCTCACACCAGGACATACAGTCCCTCTACACCTCCATCTCTCACCAGGACATACAGTCCCTCTACACCTCCATCTCTCACCAGGACATACAGTCCCTCTACACCTCCATCTCTCACCAGGACATACAGTCCCTCTACACCTCCATCTCTCACCAGGACATACAGTCCCTCTACACCTCCATCTCACACCAGGACATACAGTCCCCCTACACCTCCATCTCTCACCAGGACATACAGTCCCTCTACACCTCCATCTCTCACCAGGACATACAGTCCCTCTACACCTCCATCCCTCACCAGGACATACAGTCCCTCTACACCTCCATCCCTCACCAGGACATACAGTCCCTCTACACCTCCATCCCTCACCAGGACATACAGTCCCTCTACACCTCCATCCCTCACCAGGACATACAGTCCCTCTACACCTCCATCTCTCACCAGGACATACAGTCCCTCTACACCTCCATCTCTCACCAGGACATACAGTCCCTCTACACCTCCATCCCTCACCAGGACATACAGTCCCCCTACACCTCCATCTCTCACCAGGACATACAGTCCCTCTACACCTCCATCCCTCACCAGGACATACAGTCCCTCTACACCTCCATCTCTCACCAGGACATACAGTCCCTCTACACCTCCATCTCTCACCAGGACATACAGTCCCTCTGCACCTCCATCTCTCACCAGGACATACAGTCCCTCTACACCTCCATCTCTCACCAGGACATACAGTCCCTCTACACCTCCATCTCTCACCAGGACATACAGTCCCTCTACACCTCCATCTCTCACCAGGACATACAGTCCCCCTACACCTCCATCCCTCACCAGGACATACAGTCCCCCTACACCTCCATCCCTCACCAGGACATACAGTCCCTCTACACCTCCATCCCTCACCAGGACATACAGTCCCCCTACACCTCCATCTCTCACCAGGACACACAGACCCTCTACACCTCCATCTCTCACCAGGAAATACAGTCCCTCTACACCTCCATCTCTCACCAGGACATACAGTCCCTCTACACCTCCATCCCTCACCAGGACATACAGTCCCCCTACACCTCCATCTCTCACCAGGACATACAGTCCCTCTACACCTCCATCTCTCACCAGGACATACAGTCCCTCTACACCTCCATCCCTCACCAGGACATACAGTCCCCCTACACCTCCATCCCTCACCAGGACATACAGTCCCTCTACACCTCCATCTCTCACCAGGACATACAGTCCCCCTACACCTCCATCTCTCACCAGGACACACAGTCCCCCTACACCTCCATCCCTCACCAGGACATACAGTCCCCCTATACCTCCATCTCTCACCAGGACATACAGTCCCTCTACACCTCCATCTCTCACCAGGACACACAGTCCCCCTACACCTCCATCCCTCACCAGGACATACAGTCCCCCTACACCTCCATCTCTCACCAGGACATACAGTCCCCCTACACCTCCATCTCTCACCAGGACAGACAGTCCCTCTATACCTCCATCTCTCACCAGGACATACAGTCCCTCTACACCTCCATCCCTCACCAGGACATACAGTCCCTCTACACCTCCATCTCTCACCAGGACATACAGTCCCTCTACACCTCCAACTCTCACCAGGACATACAGTCCCCCTACACCTCCATCTCTCACCAGGACATACAGTCCCTCTACACCTCCATCCCTCACCAGGACATACAGTCCCTCTACACCTCCATCCCTCACCAGGACATACACTCCCTCTACACCTCCATCCCTCACCAGGACATACAGTCCCTCTACACCTCCATCTCTCACCAGGACATACAGTCCCTCTACACCTCCATCTCTCACCAGGACATACAGTCCCTCTACACCTCCATCTCTCACCAGGACATACAGTCCCCCTACACCTCCATCCCTCACCAGGACATACAGTCCCTCTACACCTCCATCTCTCACCAGGACATACAGTCCCTCTACACCTCCATCTCTCACCAGGACATACAGTCCCCCTACACCTCCATCTCTCACCAGGACATACAGTCCCTCTACACCTCCATCTCTCACCAGGACATACAGTCCCCCTACACCTCCATCTCTCACCAGGACATACAGTCCCCCTACACCTCCATCTCTCACCAGGACATACAGTCCCTCTACACCTCCATCCCTCACCAGGACGTACACTCCCTCTACACCTCCATCTCTCACCAGGACGTACAGTCCCTCTACACCTCCATCTCTCACCAGGACATACAGTCCCCCTACACCTCCATCTCTCACCAGGACATACAGTCCCCCTACACCTCCATCTCTCACCAGGACATACAGTCCCCCTACACCTCCATCTCTCACCAGGACATACAGTCCCTCTACACCTCCATCCCTCACCAGGACATACAGTCCCTCTACACCTCCATCTCTCACCAGGACATACAGTCCCTCTACACCTCCATCTCTCACCAGGAAATACAGTCCCTCTACACCTCCATCTCTCACCAGGACATACAGTCCCCCTACACCTCCATCTCTCACCAGGACATACAGTCCCTCTACACCTCCATCTCTCACCAGGACATACAGTCCCTCTACACCTCCATCTCTCACCAGGACATACAGTCCCCCTACACCTCCATCCCTCACCAGGACATACAGTCCCTCTACACCTCCATCCCTCACCAGGACATACAGTCCCTCTACACCTCCATCTCTCACCAGGACATACAGTCACCCTACACCTCCATCCCTCACCAGGACATACAGTCCCCCTACACCTCCATCTCTCACCAGGACATACAGTCCCTCCACACCTCCATCCCTCACCAGGACATACAGTCCCTCTACACCTCCATCCCTCACCAGGACATACAGTCCCTCTACACCTCCATCCCTCACCAGGACATACAGTCCCTCTACACCTCCATCTCTCACCAGGACATACAGTCCCTCTACACCTCCATCCCTCACCAGGACATACAGTCCCTCTACACCTCCATCTCTCACCAGGACATACAGTCCCCCTACACCTCCATCCCTCACCAGGACATACAGTCCCCCTACACCTCCATCTCTCACCAGGACATACAGTCCCCCTACACCTCCATCCCTCACCAGGACATACAGTCCCTCTACACCTCCATCTCTCACCAGGACATACAGTCCCCCTACACCTCCATCCCTCACCAGGACATACAGTCCCTCTACACCTCCATCTCTCACCAGGACATACAGTCCCTCCACACCTCCATCCCTCACCAGGACATACAGTCCCTCTACACCTCCATCTCTCACCAGGACATACAGTCCCCCTACACCTCCATCTCTCACCAGGACATACAGTCCCTCTACACCTCCATCTCTCACCAGGACATACAGTCCCTCTACACCACCATCCCTCACCAGGACATACAGTCCCTCTACACCTCCATCTCTCACCAGGACATACAGTCCCTCTACACCTCCATCTCTCACCAGGACATACAGTCCCTCTACACCTCCATCTCTCACCAGGACATACAGTCCCTCTACACCACCATCCCTCACCAGGACATACAGTCCCTCTACACCTCCATCTCTCACCAGGACATACAGTCCCTCCACACCTCCATCTCTCACCAGGACATACAGTCCCTCTACACCTCCATCCCTCACCAGGACATACAGTCCCTCTACACCTCCATCTCTCACCAGGACATACAGTCCCCCTACACCTCCATCTCTCACCAGGACATACAGTCCCTCTACACCTCCATCTCTCACCAGGACATACAGTCCCTCTACACCTCCATCTCTCACCAGGACATACAGTCCCTCCACACCTCCATCTCTCACCAGGACATACAGTCCCTCTACACCTCCATCTCTCACCAGGACATACAGTCCCTCTACACCTCCATCTCTCGCCAGGACATACAGTCCCTCTACACCTCCATCTCTCACCAGGACATACAGTCCCCCTACACCTCCATCTCTCACCAGGACATACAGTCCCTCTACACCTCCATCTCTCACCAGGACATACAGTCCCTCTACACCTCCATCTCTCACCAGGACATACAGTCCCTCTACACCTCCATCTCTCACCAGGACATACAGTCCCTCTACACCTCCATCTCTCACCAGGACATACAGTCCCCCAACACCTCCATCCCTCACCAGGACATACAGTCCCCCTACACCTCCATCCCTCACCAGGACATACAGTCCCTCTACACCTCCATCCCTCACCAGGACATACAGTCCCTCTACACCTCCATCCCTCACCAGGACATACAGTCCCTCTACACCTCCATCCCTCACCAGGACATACAGTCCCTCTACACCTCCATCCCTCACCAGGACATACAGTCCCTCTACACCTCCATCCCTCACCAGGACATACAGTCCCTCTACACCTCCATCCCTCACCAGGACATACAGTCCCCCTACACCTCCATCCCTCACCAGGACATACAGTCCCTCTACACCTCCATCTCTCACCAGGACATACAGTCCCTCTACACCTCCATCTCTCACCAGGACATACAGTCCCCCTACACCTCCATCTCTCACCAGGACATACAGTCCCTCTACACCTCCATCCCTCACCAGGACATACAGTCCCCCTACACCTCCATCTCTCACCAGGACATACAGTCCCTCTACACCTCCATCCCTCACCAGGACATACAGTCCCTCTACACCTCCATCTCTCACCAGGACATACAGTCCCTCTACACCTCCATCCCTCACCAGGACATACAGTCCCTCTACACCTCCATCTCTCACCAGGACATACAGTCCCTCTACACCTCCATCTCTCACCAGGACATACAGTCCCTCTACACCTCCATCTCTCACCAGGACATACAGTCCCTCTACACCTCCATCTCTCACCAGGACATACAGTCCCTCTACACCTCCATCTCTCACCAGGACATACAGTCCCCCTACACCTCCATCTCTCACCAGGACATACAGTCCCTCTACACCTCCATCTCTCACCAGGACATACAGTCCCTCTACACCTCCATCCCTCACCAGGACATACAGACCCTCTACACCTCCATCTCTCACCAGGACATACAATCCCTCTCCACCTCCATCTCTCACCAGGACATACAGTCCCTCTACACCTCCATCCCTCACCAGGACATACAGTCCCTCTACACCTCCATCTCTCACCAGGACATACAGTCCCTCTCCACCTCCATCTCTCACCAGGACATACAGTACCCCTACACCTCCATCCCTCACCAGGACATACAGTCCCTCTACACCTCCATCTCTCACCAGGACACACAGTCCCTCTACACCTCCATCTCTCACCAGGACATACAGTCCCTCTACACCTCCATCCCTCACCAGGACATACAGTCCCTCTACACCTCCATCTCTCACCAGGACATACAGTCCCTCCACACCTCCATCTCTCACCAGGACATACAGTCCCTCTACACCTCCATCTCTCACCAGGACATACAGTCCCCCTACACCTCCATCTCTCACCAGGACATACAGTCCCCCTACACCTCCATCTCTCACCAGGACATACAGTCCCTCTACACCTCCATCCCTCACCAGGACATACAGTCCCCCTACACCTCCATCTCTCACCAGGACATACAGTCCCCCTACACCTCCATCCCTCACCAGGACATACAGTCGCCCTACACCTCCATCTCTCACCAGGACATACAGTCCCTCTACACCTCCATCCCTCACCAGGACATACAGTCCACCTACACCTCCATCTCTCACCAGGACATACAGTCCCTCTACACCTCCATCTCTCACCAGGACATACAGTCCCTCTACACCTCCATCTCTCACCAGGACATACAGTCCCCCTACACCTCCATCTCTCACCAGGACATACAGTCCCTCTACACCTCCATCCCTCACCAGGACATACAGTCCCTCTACACCTCCATCTCTCACCAGGACATACAGTCCCCCTACACCTCCATCTCTCACCAGGACATACAGTCCCTCTACACCTCCATCTCTCACCAGGACATACAGTCCCTCTACACCTCCATCCCTCACCAGGACATACAGTCCCCCTACACCTCCATCTCTCACCAGGACATACAGTCCCTCTACACCTCCATCTCTCACCAGGACATACAGTCCCTCTACACCTCCATCTCTCACCAGGACATACAGTCCCCCTACACCTCCATCTCTCACCAGGACATACAGTCCCTCTACACCTCCATCCCTCACCAGGACATACAGTCCCTCTACACCTCCATCTCTCACCAGGACATACAGTCCCCCTACACCTCCATCTCTCACCAGGACATACAGTCCCTCCACACCTCCATCTCTCACCAGGACATACAGTCCCCCTACACCTCCATCTCTCACCAGGACATACAGTCCCTCTACACCTCCATCTCTCACCAGGACATACAGTCCCTCCACACCTCCATCTCTCACCAGGACATACAGTCCCTCTACACCTCC
Source organism: Heptranchias perlo (assembly GCF_035084215.1). Lineage (NCBI taxonomy): Eukaryota > Metazoa > Chordata > Chondrichthyes > Hexanchiformes > Hexanchidae > Heptranchias > Heptranchias perlo. The sequence goes on along the minus strand of NW_027139695.1, from coordinate 10,829 downwards.
ATCCCTCACCTGGACATACAGTCCCTCTACACCTCCATCTCTCACCAGGACATACAGTCCCTCTACACCTCCATCTCTCACCAGGACATACAGTCCCTCTACACCTCCATCTCTCACCAGGACATACGGTCCCTCTACATCTCCATCCCTCACCAGGACATACAGTCCCTCTACACCTCCATCCCTCACCAGGACATACAGTCCACCTACACCTCCATCCCTCACCAGGACATACAGTCCACCTACACCTCCATCTCTCACCAGGACATACAGTCCCTCTACACCTCCATCTCTCACCAGGACATACAGTCCCTCTACACCTCCATCCCTCACCAGGACATACAGTCCACCTACACCTCCATCTCTCACCAGGACATACAGTCCACCTACACCTCCATCCCTCACCAGGACATACAGTCCACCTACACCTCCATCTCTCACCAGGACATACAGTCCCTCTACACCTCCATCTCTCACCAGGACATACAGTCCCTCTACACCTCCATCCCTCACCAGGACATACAGTCCACCTACACCTCCATCTCTCACCAGGACATACAGTCCCTCTACACCTCCATCCCTCACCAGGACATACAGTCCCTCTACACCTCCATCTCTCACCAGGACATACAGTCCCTCTACACCTCCATTCCTCACCAGGACATACAGTCCCTCTACACCTCCATCTCTCACCAGGACATACAGTCCCTCAACACCTCCATCTCTCACCAGGACATACAGTCCCTCTACACCTCCATCTCTCACCAGGACATACAGTCCCTCTACACCTCCATCTCTCACCAGGACATACAGTCCCTCTACACCTCCATCTCTCACCAGGACATACAGTCCCCCTACACCTCCATCTCTCACCAGGACATACAGTCCCTCTACACCTCCATCCCTCACCAGGACATACAGTCCCTCTACACCTCCATCTCTCACCAGGACATACAGTCCCTCTACACCTCCATCCCTCACCAGGACATACAGTCCCTCTACACCTCCATCTCTCACCAGGACATACAGTCCCTCTACACCTCCATCTCTCACCAGGACATACAGTCCCTCTACACCTCCATCCCTCACCAGGACATACAGTCCCTCCACACCTCCATCTCTCACCAGGACATACAGTCCCCCTACACCTCCATCTCTCACCAGGACATACAGTCCCCCTACACCTCCATCTCTCACCAGGACATACAGTCCCCCTACACCTCCATCTCTCACCAGGACATACAGTCCCTCTACACCTCCATCTCTCACCAGGACATACAGACCCTCCACACCTCCATCTCTCACCAGGACATACAGTCCCTCCACACCTCCATCTCTCACCAGGACATACAGTCCCTCTACACCTCCATCTCTCACCAGGACATACAGTCCCCCTACACCTCCATCCCTCACCAGGACATACAGTCCCCCTACACCTCCATCTCTCACCAGGACATACAGTCCCCCTACACCTCCATCTCTCACCAGGACATACAGTCCCTCTACACCTCCATCTCTCCCCAGGACATACAGTCCCTCTACACCTCCATCTCTCACCAGGACATACAGTCCCTCTACACCTCCATCTCTCACCAGGACATACAGTCCCTCTACACCTCCATCTCTCACCAGGACATACAGTCCCCCTACACCTCCATCCCTCACCAGGACATACAGTCCCTCTACACCTCCATCTCTCACCAGGACATACAGTCCCCCTACACCTCCATCCCTCACCAGGACATACTGTCCCTCCACACCTCCATCTCTCACCAGGACATACAGTCCCCCTACACCTCCATCTCTCACCAGGACATACAGTCCCTCTACACCTCCATCTCTCACCAGGACATACAGTCCCTCTACACCTCCATCTCTCACCAGGACATACAGTCCCTCTACACCTCCATCTCTCACCAGGACATACAGTCCCTCCACACCTCCATCCCTCACCAGGACATACAGTCCCTCTACACCTCCATCTCTCACCAGGACATACAGTCCCTCTACACCTCCATCTCTCACCAGGACATACAGTCCCTCTACACCTCCATCCCTCACCAGGACATACAGTCCCTCTACACCTCCATCTCTCACCAGGACATACAGTCCCTCTACACCTCCATCTCTCACCAGGACATACAGTCCCTCTACACCTCCATCTCTCACCAGGACATACAGTCCCTCTACACCTCCATCTCTCACCAGGACATACAGTCCCTCTACACCTCCATCTCTCACCAGGACATACAGTCCCTCTACACCTCCATCTCTCACCAGGACATACAGTCCCCCTACACCTCCATCCCTCACCAGGACATACAGTCCCTCCACACCTCCATCTCTCACCAGGACATACAGTCCCCCTACACCTCCATCTCTCACCAGGACATACAGTCCCTCTACACCTCCATCCCTCACCAGGACATACAGTCCCTCTACACCTCCATCTCTCACCAGGACATACAGTCCCTCTACACCTCCATCCCTCACCAGGACATACAGTCCCTCTACACCTCCATCCCTCACCAGGACATACAGTCCCCCTACACCTCCATCTCTCACCAGGACATACAGTCCCTCTACACCTCCATCCCTCACCAGGACATACAGTCCCCCTACACCTCCATCCCTCACCAGGACATACAGTCCCCCTACACCTCCATCTCTCACCAGGACATACAGTCACCCTACACCTCCATCCCTCACCAGGACATACAGTCCCTCTACACCTCCATCCCTCACCAGGACATACAGTCCCCCTACACCTCCATCTCTCACCAGGACATACAGTCCCCCTACACCTCCATCCCTCACCAGGACATACAGTCCCCCTACACCTCCATCCCTCACCAGGACATACAGTCCCTCTACACCTCCATCTCTCACCAGGACATACAGTCCCTCTACACCTCCATCTCTCACCAGGACATACAGTCCCTCTACACCTCCATCTCTCACCAGGACATACAGTCCCTCCACACCTCCATCCCTCACCAGGACATACAGTCCCTCTACACCTCCATCTCTCACCAGGACATACAGTCCCTCTACACCTCCATCTCTCACCAGGACATACAGTCCCTCTACACCTCCATCCCTCACCAGGACATACAGTCCCTCTACACCTCCATCTCTCACCAGGACATACAGTCCCTCTACACCTCCATCTCTCACCAGGACATACAGTCCCTCTACACCTCCATCTCTCACCAGGACATACAGTCCCTCTACACCTCCATCTCTCACCAGGACATACAGTCCCTCTACACCTCCATCTCTCACCAGGACATACAGTCCCCCTACACCTCCATCCCTCACCAGGACATACAGTCCCCCTACACCTCCATCCCTCACCAGGACATACAGTCCCTCTACACCTCCATCTCTCACCAGGACATACAGTCCCCCTACACCTCCATCCCTCACCAGGACATACAGTCCCTCTACACCTCCATCTCTCACCAGGACATACAGTCCCTCTACACCTCCATCTCTCACCAGGACATACAGTCCCCCTACACCTCCATCCCTCACCAGGACATACAGTCCCTCTACACCTCCATCTCTCACCAGGACATACAGTCCCTCTACACCTCCATCTCTCACCAGGACATACAGTCCCCCTACACCTCCATCTCTCACCAGGACATACAGTCCCTCTACACCTCCATCTCTCACCAGGACATACAGTCCCTCTACACCTCCATCCCTCACCAGGACATACAGTCCCTCTACACCTCCATCCCTCACCAGGACATACAGTCCCCCTACACCTCCATCTCTCACCAGGACATACAGTCCCCCTACACCTCCATCTCTCACCAGGACATACAGTCCCTCTACACCTCCATCCCTCACCAGGACATACAGTCCCTCTACACCTCCATCTCTCACCAGGACATACAGTCCCTCTACACCTCCATCTCTCACCAGGACATACAGTCCCTCTACACCTCCATCTCTCACCAGGACATACAGTCCCTCTACACCTCCATCCCTCACCAGGACATACAGTCCCCCTACACCTCCATCTCTCACCAGGACATACAGTCCCTCTACACCTCCATCCCTCACCAGGACATACAGTCCCTCTACACCTCCATCTCTCACCAGGACATACAGTCCCTCCACACCTCCATCTCTCACCAGGACATACAGTCCCTCTACACCTCCATCCCTCACCAGGACATACAGTCCCTCTACACCTCCATCTCTCACCAGTACATACAGTCCCCCTACACCTCCATCCCTCACCAGGACATACTGTCCCTCTACACCTCCATCCCTCACCAGGACATACAGTCCCTCTACACCTCCATCCCTCACCAGGACATACAGTCACTCCACACCTCCATCCCTCACCAGGACATACAGTCCCCCTACACCTCCATCTCTCACCAGGACATACAGTCCCTCTACACCTCCATCCCTCACCAGGACATACAGTCCCCCTACACCTCCATCTCTCACCAGGACATACAGTCCCCCTACACCTCCATCTCTCACCAGGACAGACAGTCCCTCTACACCTCCATCTCTCACCAGGACATACAGTCCCCCTACACCTCCATCTCTCACCAGGACAGACAGTCCCTCTACACCTCCATCTCTCACCAGGACATACAGTCCCTCTACACCTCCATCTCTCACCAGGACATACAGACCCTCTACACCTCCATCTCTCACCAGGACATACAGTCCCTCTACACCTCCATCTCTCACCAGGACATACAGTCCCTCCACACCTCCATCTCTCACCAGGACATACAGTCCCCCTACACCTCCATCTCTCACCAGGACATACAGTCCCTCTACACCTCCATCCCTCACCAGGACATACAGTCCCTCTACACCTCCATCCCTCACCAGGACATACAGTCCCTCTACACCTCCATCCCTCACCAGGACATACAGTCCCTCTACACCTCCATCCCTCACCATGACATACAGTCCCCCTACACCTCCATCTCTCACCAGGACATACAGTCCCTCCACACCTCCATCTCTCACCAGGACATACAGTCCCTCTACACCTCCATCTCTCACCAGGACATACAGTCCCTCTACACCTCCATCCCTCACCAGGACATACAGTCCCCCTACACCTCCATCTCTCACCAGGACATACAGTCCCTCTACACCTCCATCTCTCACCAGGACATACAGTCCCTCTACACCTCCATCTCTCACCAGGACATACAGTCCCTCTACACCTCCATCTCTCACCAGGACATACAGTCCCTCTACACCTCCATCCCTCACCAGGACATACAGTCCCTCTACACCTCCATCCCTCACCAGGACATACAGTCCCCCTACACCTCCATCCCTCACCAGGACATACAATCCCTCTACACCTCCATCCCTCACCAGGACGTACAGTCCCTCTACACCTCCATCTCTCACCAGGACATACAGTCCCTCTACACCTCCATCTCTCACCAGGACATACAGTCCCTCTACACCTCCATCCCTCACCAGGACATACAGTCCCTCTACACCTCCATCTCTCACCAGGACATACAGTCCCCCTACACCTCCATCCCTCACCAGGACATACAATCCCTCTACACCTCCATCTCTCACCAGGACATACAGTCCCTCTACACCTCCATCCCTCACCAGGACATACAGTCCCTCTACACCTCCATCCCTCACCAGGACATACAGTCCCTCTACACCTCCATCCCTCACCAGGACATACAGTCCCTCTACACCTCCATCTCTCACCAGGACATACAGTCCCCCTACACCTCCATCCCTCACCAGGACATACAGTCCCCCTACACCTCCATCCCTCACCAGGACATACAGTCCCTCTACACCTCCATCTCTCACCAGGATGTACAGTCCCTCTCCACCTCCATCTCTCACCAGGACATACAGTCCCCCTACACCTCCATCTCTCACCAGGACATACAGTCCCCCTACACCTCCATCTCTCACCAGGACATACAGTCCCCCTACACCTCCATCTCTCACCAGGACATACAGTCTCTCTGCACCTCCATCCCTCACCAGGACATACAGTCCCTCTCCACCTCCATCTCTCACCAGGACATACAGTCCCCCTAAACCTCCATCTCTCACCAGGACATACAGTCCCTCTACACCTCCATCTCTCACCAGGACATACAGTCCCTCTACACCTCCATCTCTCACCAGGACATACAGTCCCCCTACACCTCCATCTCTCACCAGGACATACAGTCCCTCTACACCTCCATCTCTCACCAGGACATACAGTCCATCTACACCTCCATCTCTCACCAGGACATACAGTCCCCCTACACCTCCATCTCTCACCAGGACATACAGTCCCTCTACACCTCCATCTCTCACCAGGACATACAGTCTCTCTGCACCTCCATCCCTCACCAGGACATACAGTCCCTCTACACCTGCATCTCTCACCAGGACATACAGTCTCTCTACACCTCCATCCCTCACCAGGACATACAGTCCCTCTACACCTCCATCTCTCACCAGGACATACAGTCCCTCTACACCTCCATCCCTCACCAGGACATACAGTCCCTCTACACCTCCATCCCTCACCAGGACATACAGTCCCTCTACACCTCCATCTCTCACCAGGACATACAGTCCCTCTCCACCTCCATCCCTCACCAGGACATACAGTCCCTCTACACCTCCATCCCTCACCAGGACATACAGTCCCTCTCCACCTCCATCCCTCACCAGGACATACAGTCCCTCTACACCTCCATCTCTCACCAGGACATACAGTCCCTCTCCACCTCCATCCCTCACCAGGACATACAGTCCCCCTACACCTCCATCCCTCACCAGGACACACAGTCCCTCTACACCTCCATCTCTCACCAGGACATACAGTCCCTCTCCACCTCCATCTCTCACCAGGACATACAGTCCCTCTACACCTCCATCCCTCACCAGGACATACAGTCCCTCTACACCTCCATCTCTCACCAGGACATACAGTCCCTCTGCACCTCCATCTCTCACTAGGACATACAGTCCCCCTACACCTCCATCTCTCACCAGGACATACAGTCCCCCTACACCTCCATCTCTCACCAGGACATACAGTCCCTCTCCACCTCCATCCCTCACCAGGACATACAGTCCCTCTACACCTCCATCTCTCACCAGGACATACAGTCCCTCTCCACCTCCATCCCTCACCAGGACATACAGTCCCCCTACACCTCCATCCCTCACCAGGACACACAGTCCCTCTACACCTCCATCTCTCACCAGGACATACAGTCCCTCTACACCTCCATCCCTCACCAGGACATACAGTCCCTCTACACCTCCATCTCTCACCAGGACATACAGTCCCTCTACACCTCCATCTCTCACCAGGACATACAGTCCCTCTGCACCTCCATCTCTCACTAGGACATACAGTCCCCCTACACCTCCATCTCTCACCAGGACATACAGTCCCCCTACACCTCCATCTCTCACCAGGACATACAGTCCCTCTGCACCTCCATCTCTCACTAGGACATACAGTCCCCCTACACCTCCATCTCTCACCAGGACATACAGTCCCCCTACACCTCCATCTCTCACCAGGACATACAGTCCCTCTACACCTCCATCCCTCACCAGGACATACAGTCCCTCTACACCTCCATCTCTCACCAGGACATACAGCCCCTCCACACCTCCATCTCTCACCAGGACATACAGTCCCTCTACACCTCCATCTCTCACCAGGACATACAGTCCCTCTCCACCTCCATCTCTCACCAGGACATACAGTCCCTCTACACCCCCATCTCTCACCAGGACATACAGTCCCTCTACACCTCCATCTCTCACCAGGACATACAGTCCCCCTACACCTCCATCTCTCACCAGGACATACAGTCGCTCTGCACCTCCATCTCTCACCAGGACATACAGTCCCCCTACACCTCCATCTCTCACCAGGACATACAGTCCCTCTACACCTCCATCTCTCACCAGGACATACAGTCCCTCTCCACCTCCATCTCTCACCAGGACATACAGTCCCTCTACACCCCCATCTCTCACCAGGACATACAGTCCCTCTACACCTCCATCTCTCACCAGGACATACAGTCCCTCTACACCTCCATCCCTCACCAGGACATACAGTCCCCCTACACCTCCATCTCTCACCAGGACATACAGTCCCTCTACACCTCCATCTCTCACCAGGACATACAGTCCCCCTACACCTCCATCTCTCACCAGGACATACAGTCCCTCTACACCTCCATCTCTCACCAGGACATACAGTCCATCTACACCTCCATCTCTCACCAGGACATACAGTCCCCCTACACCTCCATCTCTCACCAGGACATACAGTCCCTCTACACCTCCATCTCTCACCAGGACATACAGTCTCTCTGCACCTCCATCCCTCACCAGGACATACAGTCCCTCTACACCTGCATCTCTCACCAGGACATACAGTCTCTCTACACCTCCATCCCTCACCAGGACATACAGTCCCTCTACACCTCCATCTCTCACCAGGACATACAGTCCCTCTACACCTCCATCCCTCACCAGGACATACAGTCCCTCTACACCTCCATCCCTCACCAGGACATACAGTCCCTCTACACCTCCATCTCTCACCAGGACATACAGTCCCTCTCCACCTCCATCCCTCACCAGGACATACAGTCCCTCTACACCTCCATCCCTCACCAGGACATACAGTCCCTCTCCACCTCCATCCCTCACCAGGACATACAGTCCCTCTACACCTCCATCTCTCACCAGGACATACAGTCCCTCTCCACCTCCATCCCTCACCAGGACATACAGTCCCCCTACACCTCCATCCCTCACCAGGACACACAGTCCCTCTACACCTCCATCTCTCACCAGGACATACAGTCCCTCTCCACCTCCATCTCTCACCAGGACATACAGTCCCTCTACACCTCCATCCCTCACCAGGACATACAGTCCCTCTACACCTCCATCTCTCACCAGGACATACAGTCCCTCTGCACCTCCATCTCTCACTAGGACATACAGTCCCCCTACACCTCCATCTCTCACCAGGACATACAGTCCCCCTACACCTCCATCTCTCACCAGGACATACAGTCCCTCTCCACCTCCATCCCTCACCAGGACATACAGTCCCTCTACACCTCCATCTCTCACCAGGACATACAGTCCCTCTCCACCTCCATCCCTCACCAGGACATACAGTCCCCCTACACCTCCATCCCTCACCAGGACACACAGTCCCTCTACACCTCCATCTCTCACCAGGACATACAGTCCCTCTCCACCTCCATCTCTCACCAGGACATACAGTCCCTCTACACCTCCATCCCTCACCAGGACATACAGTCCCTCTACACCTCCATCTCTCACCAGGACATACAGTCCCTCTGCACCTCCATCTCTCACTAGGACATACAGTCCCCCTACACCTCCATCTCTCACCAGGACATACAGTCCCCCTACACCTCCATCTCTCACCAGGACATACAGTCCCTCTGCACCTCCATCTCTCACTAGGACATACAGTCCCCCTACACCTCCATCTCTCACCAGGACATACAGTCCCCCTACACCTCCATCTCTCACCAGGACATACAGTCCCTCTACACCTCCATCCCTCACCAGGACATACAGTCCCTCTACACCTCCATCTCTCACCAGGACATACAGCCCCTCCACACCTCCATCTCTCACCAGGACATACAGTCCCTCTACACCTCCATCTCTCACCAGGACATACAGTCCCTCTCCACCTCCATCTCTCACCAGGACATACAGTCCCTCTACACCCCCATCTCTCACCAGGACATACAGTCCCTCTACACCTCCATCTCTCACCAGGACATACAGTCCCCCTACACCTCCATCTCTCACCAGGACATACAGTCCCTCTGCACCTCCATCTCTCACCAGGACATACAGTCCCCCTACACCTCCATCTCTCACCAGGACATACAGTCCCTCTACACCTCCATCTCTCACCAGGACATACAGTCCCTCCACACCTCCATCCCTCACCAGGACATACAGTCCCCCTACACCTCCATCTCTCACCAGGACATACAGTCCCTCTACACCTCCATCTCTCACCAGGACATACAGTCCCTCTACACCCCCATCTCTCACCAGGACATACAGTCCCTCTACACCTCCATCTCTCACCAGGACATACAGTCCCTCTACACCTCCATCTCTCACCAGGACATACAGTCCCTCTCCACCTCCATCTCTCACCAGGACATACAGTCCCTCTACACCCCCATCTCTCACCAGGACATACAGTCCCTCTACACCTCCATCTCTCACCAGGACATACAGTCCCTCTACACCTCCATCTCTCACCAGGACATACAGTCCCTCTACACCCCCATCTCTCACCAGGACATACAGTCACTCTACACCTCCATCCCTCACCAGGACATACAGTCCCTCTCCACCTCCATCCCTCACCAGGACATACAGTCCCTCCACACCTCCATCTCTCACCAGGACATACAGTCCCCCTACACCTCCATCCCTCACCAGGACATACAGTCCCTCCACACCTCCATCTCTCACCAGGACATACAGTCCCTCTACACCTCCATCCCTCACCAGGACATACAGTCCCTCTCCACCTCCATCCCTCACCAGGACATACAGTCCCCCTACACCTCCATCCCTCACCAGGACATACAGTCCCTCTACACCTCCATCTCTCACCAGGACATACAGTCCCTCCACACCTCCATCTCTCACCAGGACATACAGTCCCTCCACACCTCCATCTCTCACCAGGACATACACTCCCTCTACACCTCCATCTCTCACCAGGACATACAGTCCCTCTA